>NC_056738.1:250632119-250842119 GCF_019279795.1 Protopterus annectens
GCTATGCAGAAATGTAGCAACAGTCAATGGCAAATGACCAATGGATACCCTGCAGACACAGCATGCTACCCGTTGGTGTACAACAAAAGGTCAGCACCGCAGTACAAACAACCTGGACGTGATCCACACATGCAACACAGATGGGCATACTGGGCATGCTTACACACTTAGAGGAATGAAGGCAATGTCAGTCAACAACATACTGAGAGGTCATACTGGGCATGCTCACACACTTAAACACATGACAGCCATGTCTGCGAACACCAGTGGACCAGACATATCTGGTAGTTGCAGTTCTCAGTGTGAACACATGTCAGTATGCACCACTCCTGCCTTGCACACACAGTGGATAGGAATGCAAGCAAATATGTAAGATGTGAGGAAGAGGGTGACTGTGACAAGGAGACATGCAGGCCTTTCCCAACTGGCACACAGCCTAAGGGCCCCCAACACATGAGGTGCAGATGTAACCCACTGTGGAGACTAGCCACCAGTACCTGTCAGCATGGCAGACTATATGATGTACATTCCAGCTGTGCAACAAGACTGTACAAGGAAGCAGCCATCTAGTAGCTGTATGCACACACTTGTGACATATGACCCCCGTGTGTGCCCGCATGTCACATGTCAACCCCCACATGAATGGGGTATGGCCCATGCACACACTTCCCTCCCCATAGCAGTAGTATGACAAGCCTGCTGAGGTCATCCAATGTGAATTGCACGTTTGGGAGAGCTATAGCTCAGTAAAGTGCATGGCGCGTTCCATAACTGCGTACTGCTGTAGTGACAGAGTAGTTAGGTAGTAGTACTAACCCCAGACCTGTCAATTGTGTGAATGTGTGTTTGTGTGTGTGCCTATCCACCTCTGACTGTGTGGAATGAAATGCTTGTTAGGCTACTCACACTCCATGCAATACATATATTAAACTTTGGCAAGGCTGCTTATGTCACTCACTGAGACATACACCTCTGGGAACATAACAGCCCCGTAATCACAGTGGCGCGTCCTGTAACTGTGTATTGCTGTAGTGTGATAAACTAGTTAGGGAGGTGTTCAAACCCCAGCCGTGGCAAGTGTGTGTGTGTGTGTGTCTGACTGGGTGGAGAGCAATGCTTTTTAGGCTACCCACACTCCATACAATACAATTACACTACTTTGCCAAGGCTGCTGATGTCACTCATCTAGAAGTACACCTCTGGGAACATGATAGCCCAGTAATCACCGTGGCGCGTCCTGTAACTGTGCATTGCTGTAGTGTGATACACTAGTAAGTTAGGTGTTCGAACCCCAGCTGTGGCAACTGTGTCTATGTGTGTGAGTCTGTGTGTGTGTCTGACTGGGTAGAGAGCAATGCTTTTTAGGCTACCCACACTCCATACAATACATTTACACTACTTTGCCAAGGTTGCTGATGTCACTCATCTAGAAGTACACCTCTGGGAATATGGTAGTCCAGTAATTGCCGTGGCACGTCCTGTAACTGCGTATTGCTGTAGTGTAATAAACTAGTTAATTAGGCGTTTGAACCCCAGCTGTGGCAACGAAATTGATATCCCAGTAATCACTGTAGCGTGTCCTGTGTGTGTGTACTAGTGTAGGTGTGGTAAACTTTAGGTAGGTGTTCCCAGCCCCAGCTCTGGCAGCTGTGTGTGTGTGTGTGTGTATGTCTGACTGGGTAGAGAGCAATGCTTTTTAAGCTACTCACACTCCATACAATACAAATACTCTATTTTGCCAAGGCTGCTGATGTCAATCACACTACACCTCACACACCTCTGGGAATGTAATAGCTCTGTAATCACTGTAGCAATTACTGCTGTAGTGTGATTTAGAGTGGTGGTAGTGTTGGTCCACTCCCCCATCAGCCGGTTCCAGATGTGTGTGTGTGTGTGTGTGTGTGTGGTGTGTATGGTTATTAGCATACTATTCCATGATACACATCAAATGTACATAACAAATGCCTGCTGATATCATTGTGTGTGTGTGTGTGTTTGTAACCCATATCCTGTGTAGAGGTGGTTGTGAGTCTGTGACACCTGTGGACAATGTGGAGGGGTTTTACTAATTTAATTTATGGTGGCCCTACAATATATCACCATGTCAACCATACAGGGATAACAGATGTAAATGGCTGAGAGGCTGGGGTGCAAAGCCATACCCATACATGTGACATCAAGGCCTGCCAATCACAGTTACCAACCCCACTGTGCCTTCACATGTGACTCACAATGGACATACCATGCCTGACAACATGGTATGTATGGACAGATGACACTGACATCAGGAAATGCTATTAGCATGCTATAAATGTAGGTGCAGGGTAAATCTGCTGACCAGTACCACTCCCTGCCACATAGGGGCAAGACTGGCACATCCGATGATAAGCTGTGTTCATAGCATGGGCCAGATACCCCAGGTACAGTTCCACATGTCACTCTCCATGCATGTGGGAGGTGTGCACATCCTAGACACCATCCAAGTCATGGACTAGGGAACACAGACATGGCAAGTGATGCACAGCATTGGCCACACACAATAGTCACCCAGGTGACTGGAAGACGGATGCAATACCCACCTGTGCGGGCAAATGCAGATGCTACAGGCCTGTGCCACAATGCAAACCACTGTCATGTGGGCTGATGCCAAGGTATACCCATCGCCTATCCTTGTATAGCCTGCTGTCACTGTTGGCCACCACACACTTGTGCAGACATGCACCCATGCATGTCCGAACTGGACCCTGTGTGTTCATGTGTGTGTTGTATGGTGTGTATGTCCACATCAACATGCACTACTCCCCCCAGGGCACAGTGAAGCATGCAGCCTTATGTATGACACCCCGTCATAATCACTGCCCATACGACCTCCGAATCACCCGTGTGGTGCATGTGTTCCCTGCACATTGATGTGTTGTGGCAATCCCACTAGTGACGGGTTGCACTCCTGGCCCTGCCAAGTGTGTTAATGTGTGTGCGTCCCTGTGTGAGTGTGCCTGTGCTGACGCTGGCACCTGTTCATGCAGACAAGCATGTGTACGTTACCTACTGTATATCTACCATATCCCTGTTGCAGATATCACTCACCATCACATATATGTTTTGAGTACTCCCCACCAGATAAACCATGTGGCGCATCCAATAACAGCATTGAACTGTGATAGCAATACATAGCTGTCGGGTGTTTGATACCCTGTGCTGGTAGGTGTGTGACACAAACATGCATAGGTTTTACCCTCCCACCCCTCCCTGACATGTATTCACCTCTGTTTGCCTCCCCCACTCCCTCTCTGGCAGATGTGGAGGGCCACACCTGCATTGCTTAGGCAGCAGCATGTGTATTTAATGTGATGCTCATGATCAGCTGATGGCCTCTGCACGAATTGCAGCCCTTTCCTAGCCAATTGCATGTGGAACAGGTGTGGTAACATTCCCATAGCCAACTGCATGGAAACGCACTCCAATACCTGGGAACATCCTGGTGGTATTGGCCTTTATCTGTCACTGTGAGCAGGAGCTAGAACTGTCGTTTGATAAGCAGCATTCCAGATGGGTTGGGGATTTACCTCTAACAACATACACTGTGGGAAGAGGACAACAAACATGAGGGGGATGTGCCTGACCTGACAATGAACTGTAAGTGCTGCTATACTGCATATGGAGTAATGTTGGACTAACAGTGTTTGTCTGGATATGCCTGTCATACATGTCGCAATACCTGCCATGTCAGTTCCATATATATCAGGAATCCCCATCTGCAGGCTCATCTGCAGACTGGGCAGTGTTGTGCCTTTGGTGTCATGTTTTAGCCACAATGCATCTATCTGTGGACTGCAGAAGGTAGTGTGAGGATTGCAGTCTGTTGATGGTGAAGGCCGTGACAGTTACTGACTACACATCCCTCATTGGACATATGTTGCAACATACCCCGTTACAATGGTAGATTACTGAGGGTATCACAGCAACATGTCTATACTGGCCCTGTGTATGTGCTGTCAGCCACACCTCTGTCAACCTTTGTACATATGTCATGCATGAAGTGGTGCATATGTGCTGTACACCGTAAATAGTGTTATCATATCTGATAACATGCCAGTGATATATCAGAGTGCTACACATATCATGTGCAGTAGGGGTCACACTTATTGCCATACCCTCGAAATCCTGTGGATGTTTGTACAGTACTGAGGTCTGTGTAGTAATGGTGAATGTCGGCAGTGTGTGTATTGTTAATATGTACTACGGCCTGTGTGTAGACTGTGACAGATGTCATTGTTCTAGCTCCCCTTCTATCTGTTGTTACATGCTGCCCCACTGTATGGTACCATTGTACTTTACATGTGTGTAGGGCCACACACACACATGTCCCATACCACAGACAGCCATCAGACCAGACTGTGTAACAGCTCAGTATATATAGGGTCATTCTATGATTGGCACATATGAGGATGGTGTAGGACAGATAGTCCATATACTGTACTATTATGCTAGCGTATGATATGTGGATGTGGCTGTGTTCACATTGGTTGTGGTTATGCACTGTCACACAGGTGTATCCTACCCTGTGCTGTGACATGGCTGTCGAGCCTGCTATATATGCAGATAATGTACCATGATAACCTTAGGATGTCTGTCAGTTGCCAATGGCACACATGTTATGAGCAGATGTCACCTTCCACACACACCACGTCTGTGTTAACAGCCCCAATGGCAGTAGCAACTGTCTATTAATATACCAGCTATACATACCAGACATCCCCTTGAACTACTACATTGAGTCTATATGGGCTGGGGTAGGGCTACACTCCATGGCCAGATATATGATGGGACGATATGGACATGTACATATCCAGATAGCCATAGATATATCTGAGTATACATGTGTAGTACTTCCAATTACCACTGTCATGGCAACCACCCACTATGAATCCCTACATCATGTGGGCGTATTCCCTGTACATTCCCTGTGTGATGGACATCCTTCCTGTGTGTGGGCATCTATGTTACAGACAGCAGATAGCAATACCTCTTACAGGAGAACTTGCACACTCAGGGCAGCCACATATATGTGGGAGGATTGGGACATACAGACAGACTATGAGTAGAGTGGTGTAATGTTTTGCATAGTACTGGTATTACAGTGTGTGTGTGTGTGTGTGTGTGTGTGTGTGTGTGTGTGTGTGTGTGTGTGTGTACATACTGGTTTACCTTGGACTGCAGTCTATCTGCGTAGCTCACTACTGTGGGCCTATCCTCTAGCTGGACAGAGGTGTGCCTCTCATGTGTTGTCTGTGCACCACACAGGTCCTGTGTCAGATATTACACTGGCAGTGTGTGTGTTGCATGCTAGCAGTACATGGCTAAATGTATTTGTGTACCTGATGTCATATTCCTGCATTAGGGTATGTTGCAACACATCCTGTAACACCAGCATGTTCCAGGGTGTGTACCTGCAATATTGCGGGTATAGCCCTGCATTCCTGTCTTTGTCCTCCAGATATATGGCAGCCTTTGCCCTGCTGTGATACGGGTAGGGGTTGTTAGGTAATGGCCTACCATTAACTACTGCTAGCATTCCTACTATCATCCCAATCATAGCGTGGACACCCACAACATTTGTTGGCCAGGGACCATGCATGTGACAGATACATTGACATTACCACAAGTAAAGAATACCCCCCTAGGGTTTGACTACAGGGTGTAATTGGACGCTGCTGACCTACAGCTGATATTGTTGATTGTTACGTATTGTGAAGGCAAATCTGTTGTCAACTGTTGTATGAATTGAAGGGCTTAGCCTGGACACCACAGTATGTTATATATCCGCACTGTCTGCATCTACTGTTTTGTGTGGGCTTTGCATCCATCACTGGTTATATACATCAACATCCATGTGCTGTCAGTAATGGCATACAGTATTGTATGGTACACAAATAAAGGTTGTCTGTGTATACATACCTGTGTGTTGTGTCATTTCCCTTGAGTTGTGTGTGGGTATATGTGCAATGTAAGTATCCCCTTTGTGGGACTGGTTGCAACACCACACATGTCACAGGTACTGGTTACAGGGCTTGTGGCTGGGGATATACATTGCACCCAGTACATCCACACTACTGCTACACATGTATGGCTACTAATACCCTTTGTCTGTGTATATGTGTATGTAACCATATATCCCATATATCCTATCTATCTATAAATATATATATATATATATATATATATATATATATGCACATGATTGTCAATGTATGGATGTGTGTTCATATCTGTACTGTTGTAATGAGTAGCCCTTCAACATAGTACATTCCCTGTGGTACAATGGCGTATCTGCATGATATGTTACAGATATTGGCCTGACATGTACAGGTGACATGGATAACTGTTGGAGCATTGTAGCGGTGTTGTGGTGGGTCCTGCTGTCAAGTACTGCATGTGCCAGATATTGGATTGCACAGCATATCTGTTACATAGCAGTAATTACCAGGTGTCCCTCATTTGTGCCCCCACCCCCATTAACTGTGCTCATGGTCTGTTATGTAGTACGGAGTGGGCCAGGAGTCTGTTCCCATGTGGAAATCATATACACATGTCTATCTGTATATATATATATATATATATATATATATATATATATATATTTATGTATATCTGCATAAGTACATATGTTACACCCCCATATATAGAGGGATAGAACTGGACATTTATATAGCTTTAGCTATGTATATGTATCCATAAATATGTGTGTCTGTATGTATATATATATATATATATATATATATATATATATATATATATATATGGATATATACACTGATCATATAAATCTATCTATGTACGATTGCTATATGTTATATGGTTATTTGTGAGTCATACATAGACATATCTATATATATATATATATATATATATATATATATATATATATATATATATACCTATAGCTGTCTACCTCTCTACATTTACAGATGTATAGCTGTCCATATGTCCATGCATGTTCAGCCTATATGTGTGGCCTGTACCTCATTCTCTTGGCAATTGACATGGATGACCTTAGGACTGAAGTCAGTCATTCGTGCCGACACGTATGTGTTTCAGACGTATCATGCCAAGCAGTATATGTGTTCTATCACATATAACTGTGTAACCTGCAATGTTTGAAGTGTATTAGAGAAGGATATGACAGATATTCCTATATGTACCCACATTATGGCGCACTATGTCCGGGATTCATGCATTAAGAAGTTGTGTGGTGTGTTATTACTACATTCCCTGTGCTGTTGACTGATTGTGCTGGATGATATGCATGTGGAATGAGTGGTTATGTACATCTGTCATGGTTTAATGGTAAATCACGTAGTGTATGATGTGCAGCATCCTTAGTGTGGGCCTTCCAAAGGCTGTATATTGTGTTTCAGGGCAGAACACCGGCTGTTGGATACAGAGTGAGATAGGGACATTTGAGCGGTCGTACGTGGGTGTGCGCGGGGTTGCGCAGAGCTAAGCAATGCTAAGCTTAGGTTGCTTTTCCATACAATCAGCTGGCATCTACTTAGCTAAAGCTATGTAAGCAATGCTTACCCCCATGCGAATACACATACACACACTTACAACTGCTTATCCATGCGTACTACTGCTGTTATGCGCATACACATGCTTACTAGTGCCTTAGTCATTATGACACTTCACATGTGCATTTAAGGCGGTACTCCTGTGCAAATATAAATGTTACTTAGTAGGTGATACAGCACAATGAAGTTAACATACAGATATCACATGGGAAATAGGATGTGCTGCAGTGGGATTCGACCCAGGAATGCATGCCCGTTAGGCGGATGTTCTGGCCACTACACTATTGTTTTTTAGCTTCATTTGCATATGTCTACCATAATGACATACCCATGTTCCCTTCTCCCAGCCCCTGAGCTCCACGTACACAGCATCCATCCATTCCCCTCCACATATTTCCCCCTCTGCACATCTCGGTACACCTCCGTTTAGTCCACGTACATACCAGCCTTCCCTTGATCCTCCTCTGATACTGGTGGTGACATTGATGTGACCCACAACTGTTAGTTCATCCTGCCAGGGATGGACCTGTTGCTGTGTCAAAAGCGGACCTAGCTGGTCTACAGTGTTTCTCCCACTGGTAGCATCCTGCCAGGGTATTGTGTAGCAGCGGTTTGCTCACACATCTGGCCAGCCACATCTCCCAGTTCCACGGAAACAATGCCCCAGGTGTGACATACTGTGCATGTAGCATGTTCACATGCCCCCCATGGTGTGCACTGTATATCATTATTCCCTTCGGTATTATGCAGGTCTACCGTTCTCACAGTATGATTGGACAGGCACTGTTCTGTGCTGCACACAAACTGCTCATAATACTGTGGTTAAGCAATGGGCACATGTTCTGGTATTAATCTACACACTTATATACATTTCCTATACTGTTGGATGCCTGTGCTGGATGATGTGTTTGTGATCACAGCAGCTGAATGTGTATCCGCAATGGCTTAGTGGAACTCATGTCTACTATAGTGTGCAGGGTCGGGGGTTTGCAACCTGGCAGTGCAGATTATTTTGTTAATGGCCACAACAACAGCTGTTGGCTACAGGGTGACTAAGGCACTGTAGAACATTTGTAGGTGGGTATGTGCTTGTTTGCACGAAGCACAGCATTACTGCCCTCTGGTTGCTGCACCTTGCACTCAGCCTCTGCATTGCTTCACCAGTGTGGTACTCGCATACTGTTGGCCAAACAGGCATACACCCACTTGCTCCCGCTTACACACGTGCAATGTTGTGCATTTTGTACACATCTGTCAACCGGGACAATCGGACTGTATGCTTGTCCATTGTCAGCATTGGCCTAGGGTGTAGAGCTCTACATTGACCCCAGCTACGTATCCCAATTAATACTGGGGTGTTCACATTCATAGGGGGTAACAGACATGACATAGCTACATCCCCCATTAATCATGCTTAGTTTACATTAAACTGTCAGTATTATCCATGTTTAGGTCAGGTTTACATGTCAGGTATGACTGTTGACAAAGGTCAGTTTAGGATGAGGTAGGATTCCTGTTTCACTGGTCTGGATAGGGGAGCAATAGGGATGGTATGTCAGATGTTGGGATTTGTATGCGAAACAGGACAAGAGGTGTTGGTATCACTAGTTGATGTCATGGTATAGAGTGTGAGGTGGGGGGTTTCGCAAGGTGGTGAGCCTGTGCTGCTCCAGGTGTTCTTGTGGTGTTCCTTCAAGTGTTACTTACATAGGTTCATAGGTTCATAGGTAGGTACTAGCAATTGGCCCTAGGGCCTATACAAGCCTAGCCAAAAAGGTACCCTGGCTATTGCCACCCAAGAAAATAATTTTCCTGTGCCCCTGTCAAGCAGAACCACAGAAGTGATCCCTGGGGTGAATTTCCTATTACCCATCCAATCATCAAGATTTTTCTTGAAGAGTGCTAATGAGGAGCTCTGTTTGACATAAATAGGTAGTCTCTTCCAGAGTATGGGAAGTCTCTGGGACAGGAATCTATCCCTCCAGCATGTTCTGTTTATTGTGGTGACAAGGTTTCTTGTCCTGTGGGACAGCTGTGACATGTGGGTTGGGGTTCGAGATACTGGCAATATAGTGGGGGAAGAGGGTGTCACCTACGTGTACCCATAGACATTAAGAGGAATGGAACAGGGTCTGATAGGTACGTGGTGTGCATGGGGCACAACGGGGGGGTGTTAGTAGGGGGATTATCCAGGGATGTGCAGGATGGCTGCAGAGAATGTCCACAGCTGGCCATGTTGTCTATGACACCAGCTGTGCATATGCACTGCATTTGGTGTTTGCATTGGACACTCACACCCCTGGGTGGAGGTGGGGACTTTAATAATACCTTGCAATGCTTATTACATCGGCTTACATGCCTACAGTGGGGTGTTGCGACCATGTGTTCGTAGGTGTTGTGGGAAATGCAACAACACATATAGTTATACCGTACTTTGCCATGTACACTGGACTGTGCTGCAGTGGAACCCATCTCAGGAATGGCTTCCCATTAGGGATACGCATGCCTGTCGACTGCACAGACTCCATGGCCTGTCCAGCGTTTGCTTCATAATATTGGTGTGTTCTTTTTACAATCTGCACCTGTTTGGCAAATAACTGGGATCTGACACCATTAAATACAGGCAAGTAATTGGGTTTATGACTCCACATCCTTCAAACGTGTCATGCTAATGCATAACCTATTATTCTATCAGCTTTCTAAGGTTGTAAGTGGAATATGTGCTTTTTGTACCTACTTGTCCCCCCAACGGTTTAGGTTCTGTCCAGTGGTTTAGTTCTTAGAGGCTGAGAGGTATGGGTGTAAACTCTGCCCAATTCGCAATATTACTGACATCCCTGGTGCGGTCCAAATACAACTGCACCAGCCAACACCTGCACACCTAGGCCCATAATTGCATATCCATAGTTCCCCCACCTGGCCCTCCTCTACAGCACTCCTTCTTACTGTGAGTGTAGGTGGGGTCTAACCATACCACTACACACTGCCCACTCTACACGTGTCAGCACCCATGTCATACGTTGTCTCGACCTGTGGATCATCAGGCTTGCACAACCTACTGGTACATGTATGTATACAGCCTGGTTGGATAAATCGTTACAGGGACTGACTGATTATCATTAATGGTTGGGGTGTCCCACAAGGGACACTGATGTCTTTGTTTCAAGATTAGATGTGGCAGGTCTCTCCCACTGGTAGTATCCTGACTGTGGTCTGGGAAGTAGTGGTGTGTTTACTTGTATCGTGTGTTTGTATGTTTCACCTGTCTAAGTGGGAGGGGTTGCTGCTACGTGTTACACATTTGTTGATTGGACCCATCACCCCCATTGGCACGGCCTGTGAACATATGTAATTTGTAACTGCTGTATCATATCCTAGCTATATACATGTGTATATTTACACACACACACATATATATATATATATATATATATATATATATATATATATATATATATATATATATTACTATTACTATATACATATATATCTGTATATGTATGCATACAAGTATATATTTATATATTGCAGTTTATATATATCTAACAACATATGGGTGTATGGGTGTCTGTATATGTATATATCTATATGTGGGTATGTATATGTATTCTGTCTCTGTATGTATACATTTGTACTACGGAGAGGGAGAGATATATCTCCGTGTAGCTATGGGTAGATATACACACATATACCTCTATATATATATATATATATATATATATATATATATATATATATATACATCTCCATCTGGTTATTCCGTTCCTTGCCATGTAGATTAGACTTTGCTGCAGAGGGACTCATAGCGGGTGTGTCTGCTCATTGGGTGACACTTCTGCCCAATGAACACTTTTGCTTACATCCCTGGGGCTGTCCTTATAGACCCACATCAGCCAACACCTGCACACCTAGACCCATAACTAGCTACCCATAGTTCCCCCACCCACACCTCCTCTACAGCACCCATCCTTACTCTGGGTGCAAGTCGGGTCTGACCACACCACTACACGCTGCCCACTCTCCATTTCACGGGACCCATGTCGTACGTTGTCTCGACCCATGGGTTATCAGGCTTTCCCACCCTTGTATTCTGGGTATGTACACACCCTGGCCAGAATGGTCATCACATCGGCTTCCTTACATTATATGTCAATTATTGGGGCGTCCCGCAAGGGATGCTCCTGTCTGTGTTCCAAGTTTAGATTTCACAGGTGCACTGTGTACCCTCTCCTGGTTGTATCCTGCCTGTGGTCTGGGGAGCAGTGGACTATTTACATTGTTTGTGGGTTTGTGTGTACGCTTCCTCTGTCTGGTTGGGGGGTGGAAGGTGATGCTACGTGTACATGTTTCTTGCTTGGGCCCCTCACTTCCATTGGCATAGCCTGTGAACATATGTCATTCTTGTGTGCTGCTTCCTATCATAGCTGTATATCTGTGTATATCTATGCACACACAAACATATTTTATATATATATATATATATATATATATATATATATATATATATATATATATATATATATATATATATATATATATATATATATATATGCATACATACTATATATATATATATATATATATATATATATATATATATATATATATATATTTATATACACACACACATACATATTGCTGTATATATATATATATATATATATATATATATATATATAAATATAAATCCATGTGGGTGTATGGGATGTATGGCCTTAATCGTTTTTATCTATTGCTACGATGGCTTAGTGGTTAACTACTGTGACTATAGTGTACAAGGTCCTGGGTTTGACCCTTGCTGAGGCAGTATATTTTTTGCTGGGCGGAACTTGGGCCATTGGATCCAGAGTGTTTAAGTCACTTTAATGCAGTTGTAAGTGGGTATGCGCGGGTTTGCACGGCGGTAAGCACTGCTGATCTCCGGTTACAGTTTCTTACTCTCATTAGCCTCTACTTTGCTTACTCTGTGTGGGCAATGTTTACCTCCATGCAAACACACTTAGCCACGCTTACTGCTGCTTATTTGTGCTTAGACCTGCTTACATGTGCCTTATTCATTATGACAATAATACTTCACATGTGCAGTTCATGCAGTACTCCAGTTCACATTTAATTGTTATTCTGTAGGTTATACTGCGAAACGATGTAAAATTATGTTCATATACAGATTTCCCGTGGAAAATGATTTGTGCTGCAGTGGAGCTTGAACCGGGAATGCCTGTTCGTTCAGCGGATGCTCTAACCACTCCACTATTGCTGTGCTGCTTCATTTGCATATATATTCCTTGTTATCCTCTTCAGCCTTTTCAGCTGCTTTAACCGTAGCTAGGCGATGGGCACACCCACACACCTATGGTTAGATGTACTCAGGGTTTTAATAAAATGAATAAAAGGGTCTCTTCATTTTATTTAAATGTACTGCTGCTGTTGGACACATGGGGACTGTTGGTGGGGATATGCAGACGCCTATGAGCTGTCTCACTCATTTATTTACACTTTCTTCTGTTATACTTTGCAGGGGCATTTTTATTCTGAGAGCTCTGCTCTCAGAAACGCCCTCTGCACTTGTCCACGCTCCGTGTAGGATTTGGAGCTCAAGCAGCGCGCCTTCATTATTATGCATGGCACACTGCCATCCTCCTCTTAAACTGCCGCTTCCGTGCAGGACTAGATTAGTCCTGCACGGAAGTTTAGTAAATCTGGGGGACACACAAATATGCATACATGCACACACATACACACACACACACACACACACACACACGCACACATACACACAATTATGCATACTTACAAATATTGCAGAAAAAAAAATAAACATCAGTTGGCCCAATTGCAATTCTTGTATAATACCTAAATCTGTACCCATTTTGCTTAGGAAGAAATACATAGCAGAGCTGAATATGCACTGCTTCAGCAATCACCTTCCCTGATGGTCTAATAGTTGAGTGCCCTTCTACTATTTTGTAGACAACTGTTGTTTGTGAAGTAGAAAGACCTTAGATGTTATTTTTATTTTATTTTGCTTTTATTTTACAGTTTTGTCCAACTTGTTTAATAAAAAAAAACTTTCATCAGAGTCCTGGAGAGAAATGTTTCAATGTATTACAAACATTTTTAAACAAACATTCAGTAATATACATAAACAGACATTAAGCGATATGCATTAACAGTTACGCATACATTTGCTAAATTGATTACATTTGTTTAATGTCACAGTATAAAAATACTTATAGGTTCATATATAAGTACTAGACTAGCTGCCCTTGCAGACCATTTTTATCCTAGCCATTTTTCCTTCAATGGTGAAAATTAGACCATATACCTTGTGTTGAGAGATAAACACCTTAACCATTATGCCAACCCGCAATCCCTACATATTTGCCTTCTAATTCAGTGACATGTCCTACTTTTTAACCCATTCTAAAGCTCATTTTAGAGGTGAGATGGGAAAGTGGAGAACTTACTCCCTCCTGCAGGTATTATGTTAAAGTATGTTCATGATTGTTGTTCCATCAGAAGTCAATGTTTTTATGTTGATTATCTCTGGGTCATTGAATTGCAACCTGATTTACTTAGATACAAGCTATTGAAGCACATCTTCTCACAAGTAATAGTAGATTGTATGAAACAATCAGAAAGATACCTCTTCAGATCTCTGACCGTCAAATCCAGCTATCCATCCACAACACTTTTTTCCCATTTTGCACAGGGGGTCAAGTGTCTCTTCAACACTGACAATAATATAGAACTAAGGTTTATACTGCTGGGTGGCTAGCACTGCTGTACACATATAAAACAAACACTTTAATGACTTCACACAAAAAAAGAGTAGTAAATACTGTTGCAAAGCAAGAGTAACTTTACACTACCTGGTATGGCCCAAACTTCTATTATCAAATCAAACTGGTCACAGGATTTTGGTATATCTGCTAGAAAACATACTGAAATAAAAACACAGCAAGAGTGATAAAAAAAAAATCAGATGCATTTAGTATATAAGTATCTTGAACACTGAACATTTGATGAGGTGTATTAATGGGTTTGTCAAATAGATAATAGATATTGTAATTAATGATTAGACAGTCAAAGAAATGGAAGTGAGGGCAGGAATTCGGTATGGCAGAGAATGCCAACATTGTAGCTTGGAGGTGGGGTATTGAGCAGGTTCCTTGATATTATATATCGCTATCATGCGGTTTGTTTTAAAAGTATAGAGGTGCAGTGGTAATCGTAAGGCAAAACTATGTATATGGCTGGGAGATACTAGCACAACTGTTTAGGTTTTGGTGAAGATTAGTTATGGAGCATAGGATTCAGAGTGAAGAGAAATGGTTTGATGACATGGCAAACTGAAGATTAATGTGGCATTTATCATGGAAACATACAGAAACAGATCCATTGAGTCAACAGGTGACTTTTTACATTCCTTCCATTGAGGCTTGTCTATCAAGCATTTATTGAGACAGTAATATGCATGCAAATGTCATCTCATAAAGATGTTTTTCCTATTAGTTTAGGGGTCAGGGTATGACTGTAAAAATATATGTATTACTTGTAGAGTAGGTAACATGGAAGGTACATGAATATGCACAGAAATATTAGATTATCTCTTTCATATATATCCACAGATTCATAGGTACGTACTTACTAGGCTATTGATCAATGAGGATCTTAAGAAGCTTAGCTTTACATTCCCCTGGTAGTTGTAGCCCACATATTTTGCATACAAATAACCCAGAGATAAGCCAAACAAGGATATGCTGGGAAATATATGTTTTCTCAATTCATAGGGTCCTAAACTGGGGGTATATTTGCAGTTACCCATCCATTCATGCAAATTACATTTGAATAGAGCAAGAGAAATAATTTGCTTTATCTGCCGTAGAAGATGGTTCATTAATACTAGTATACTCTGTGATAAAAATCTGTCGTAGTAAAATGTTCAATTTATTTTACAAAAGAGATCCCTTGAGTGGTGTTTATGATACCACTGGACTTGCAAATGTGTAATAGGTTTGGCAGAAAAGGGTCTGTTGAAGGTCAGTATGCAAGGCAGAGGTCTGTCTGACTAGCTAAAGGTACTAAGCCCTGAGATTTTTTTTTTCATAGTGAGGAAACATTGAGGGCTGTTGAACTAGTTAGGTGGTTATTAAGGTACATGTTGAATATAATATTTGGTTAATAGCCAAGTAAGGTAGAAATAATGAGACTGTAACTTCTTTGGACCATGAAGCAATGCTGCAAAGAATACGTTATGCAAGATGGAAGGTTTATCTAAACCTGATATGACAGAGATGTGGTGGTTAAACGAGAGCTTGTTGTTAACACAGGCACTCAAATCTGTTATAAATGGGTCAAATGTTTTCTGGATATAGTGTTATGGTGATGATGGATATGCCAATGGTAACTATATTGCACTCCTTAGTAATGAGAGTAAGTTCTTGATCAGCACATCAAGCATTTGTTTGGTTCAGCCCCTCTTGGTCAATTTATGTATCAGAATGGGATGTAATAAGTTCCCATAGTTTGCTATCATCATCAGATGTGGCAAGCCATAGTCCGTTGATATCAGCTTTCATTTCAGAAAAGTATATGATATAGAAGAGAGGGCCCAGAGCAGTACCATTTGGAACAACATTGGTGATGTTTTATTCTATACTGTAAACACTCTTTGATCTTATTAGTAGGAGTTCTGTTAGACAGCTAGTGTGCAATCCAGTGAACTTTTTACAGATTAATGTTGTACTGGGAGAGTTTATCAAAAGGGAAGGAGCATATTATATAGAAATAAACATAATTTGTGGGAATAATACATGAAGAATGATGTTCAGAAGGAGGAATGAAGTTTAAGGGGAGGCAGGAGTTAAGCAATTTATGTTTGAGTAATGATTGTTATAAAGAAAACATGTATGTATAGTGCATACAAATAATAACATTTATTAATATGTTTTGTTTTATTTTATTTTCTATTAATGTATGTGTACCTATGTCATTGTTTATGTCATTGTTTAAAATCTGAGAATTTAATTAACATGTTAAATAAATCGCAGTATCAGGATAGTAAAGAAGGCCTTGGCAAAATAGAAGTAGACTGTATGGTCCGTATGTCCCTTATCCATGGTCTCATTAACCCTTTTAAAAAACTCAGCTAAGAAAAACAGTCATACAAAGCCAAACTGTTGTGTATTCAGGGATATAAATTCACCTATGTAATTGTTTGTTAGTTTAGCTATAATACCTTCCATCACCTTATAAATAATACTGGTGAGACCTATAGGCCGGTAATTGTCAGGGCCAGTAGTGAGGTCAGTATATTATATAAGGATACCATACCAGTGGTCACCACATCTCAGAGATGAAAGCAGTGGAGAGATTTATTTTGAAGATGATGTCCAGGTTTTGCTAGTTGGGACATAACACTTCTCAGCAGGCATTCTGGGATATTGTCAATACCCATGGAGCTGGTATTTTTAATTTGGGAAAGAACTGAAAGGAACTAGGCAACAGTGATTTCAGAAAGATAAGTGTGATGGGAATCAGGGACAGAGAAAAAGGAGCATAAGTTGAAGTTGGAAGAGAATCTGTCCACAAAATTATTAGCAATATCCTTGGGGTCTGAGAAAGAAGTATCATCAGAGATAGAATTGTTGGTTATGCCTAACCTCCCTAATAGAGCTCAGCAAGGTCTTATTGTTGTCTTCTGACTTGATTACAGCCCTAACTTCATAGTCAGACTTGCACTTCTTGATAGTAAGCTTGATGGACTTAATTACCATTTCTAAATCTTTTTTATAAAGATGAAGATGCTTTGTAGATGGCTGGGAGCACTGTCTTTTTGTTACAGAGTTTGTTAGTGTGAGCGTTCAACCATATGGACTTTTCATTATGTTCTTGATCAATGGCTACAGATATCATTATATGTTTATTTAAGAGGCAATCGAATATGAGAAGCAGGCAACAGCTGCAAGTGCAACACTTGCTGAGTAGTTACTTAATTTGTGATTGTCAATAACACTGGTAAATAAGCTGTGAAAATAGCAACGTTATTAGCAGCCGTGAAGCAGGTTTTCAGGAAGATGGTCAGATTTTACTAGAGAAGAGATAACAAGAGACACAATACAACTGAGGTATACATGGTATACATTATGGAGAACAAGATCTAGATGACTGACAATTCTGGTGGGCAGGGGAAAATCTGGCCAGGTATTCTGATATTTATGAAGCCCAAAAATTTCTTGGCAAATTTTGTTGTTGATAGCATACGTTTGCTAGGTTATGGGTAGAAAGTTGTAGTTCCTCATAAGAAAATTGTTTAGTTTGATAGTTAAGTTTTCAAATTGGTTAAGGTAGTGAGATAATTAATTTTATTGAGTGTTACTAAGACTTCAACCCAATGTCGTAGCTACGATGGAGTTGATGGGCACCTTCCACAGGTACGCGGTATTAAGGGGTGCAATCAGCAGAACCTACCACAGCATTAGCTTAAAGTTGATGTGAGATAGGGCAGACTGGGGGACAGTGCCGAAGTCAGTAATGGCTAGCTAAACCTCTGCTTAAGAAAGTTCTAAATTTATATCATGTGGAATCTGTTGAGAGACATCTGGGTTACAAATAAATATGGAAACTCTTCAACAGTTTCAGGTGGATCTGAATGCATAATAAGCATTGTGGCCTAGAACAGGGGACTGCTGTCACTACACTGGAACTAGGTTTCTGTAAGTACACAGATGCTGATAGCTTTGCAAGTAATGAATGTCTCAAGTTCAGACATTGTGCTGTTTCTGCTTCTGGCGTTTCATATTGCTACCTTGATATTATCCAGACTGGAATTTTCTATATTAGGATGTCCATCATCTGAAGTCTAGGTACCAAGAGTTTTTGTCAATATGTGAAAACTGAAGGGAGAGCTGTACAGGCCATCCCTATTAAATCAGGGCAGTCATTTCATCACACATAGGCATGTGATGTCTCCTCTAGACTGACATCAATTCACTAGCTAGCTTGCCTTACTAACTATAGTTACTTTGTTCTTTACATAGACCTTTAATAAAACTTCTGATGTATTTATTGGCATCTGTGAATATATTATTTTTATGCCCTCCCTAGGACTATGCCCAGTGTCTCCCTTACCAGCCCCTATAAGCCCATTTGCTCCTCCTGGGGAAAGTGTCAGGCATCCCCAAACTGAATAAGATTCCTCCGCTTCATTCTTTCCCATTTGGGGCCCGGACTGATGCATTCATTCTTCCAGAGGTGAGAGTTAAACATTAGGAAAAAGGCCAGTTTGTCATTCCTTTGAAGGTTCTTGCCTTTTTTTTTTCTTTCCCAGGCATTGAGTAGCATAGTAAGGGTATAGTGAAGGGGACAACTGCCCCAAGCACAAAGTGTTAGGGGGGGGGGGTGTGCTTGAAGTTGATAGATAGGCTTTTTTTCTGCACTGAATGCAGGTACAGAAAGGTACTTGAATTGTGCATTTTTTTTCTCTTCACTTGAAGATCTGGGAGACTACAGACTGGCTAAAATGTTGCGATCATACAGTAATCCAAATAAGTCATTTTTTTTTTTTTACTTTTCATTTGAAGAGCTGGGGGTTGGGGTGGCCATGATTTGCTAACTTTAAGGTAGGAAGCCAATCAACTTCCTATAGTAATTTGAAACCATTTTTTTTTTTTATTTTTGCATTAAGGTCTGGGGTGCATGGATTGCTAGCACAAGTAATCTTTCACTTAAACAATTTACTTGAAGGAGCTGTAGTAAGGAGGCGGTGAAACTCTGAAACAGCTATTATCCTTGCTACAGCTCTGGCTTCTTTTTAACAGTTACCAATAGAAACTGTGGTTTGAAGAATTACTTTTGCCAAAAATCTAAATTTAAAACAATAAGGAAGTTAGTATGTGAAACAAAAACAGCATCCAACATATCAAAAAATGTTTCCGAATTTCACTTTTATTCACAACTTTAGAAGAAATTTTCATAACCAAAATTCATGCATTATAATAAACAATAACTGGTACAACAATTTCCAACTGTTATTTTTCTGAAGGTGTGTGTGTATAATAATCATGAGGTCTCACCCTTCATTCTCAAAGCCATAATTAATATATCAGTCACAGCTGTAGTAGTCATTTTCTTCAATATCTTTCATATTTTTAAGCTCAGTGTTGTTGTCTCTGCTTCTTTTTTATTTTTGTTGTTTCCAATGCACTGAGTAATACTGGTGTTTTTGCAGTTCTTTTAACGTTAATTCAACCTACACAAGAATGCATTCTGAAATGCTATGCACAGAGATTAGACACTTCATTCAAAATGACGAGTTCTTCCCCAAAAGTCACAAATGAAGGATATTTTCCAAATTGTGCTGCACTTACCTGAGAACTGGCAATAGGTGGTAGGGCAGGGTATTCTACTCTTCGCCGTCTGTGCCACTGCCTCAGTGACTGTCTAAACTGTGAGGTCATTTCTGTTTTTTTCCGTTTTTCACAGTAATTCTTCAGTATGGTGAGACTAGCATCCATACTAGTTAGGTAATATCCACCTAGACCCAGAACAGCAAAGGGTTGGTTGTCTTTTTATGATTATAAATAAACTAAATACATAATGGACTGACTTTTCATCAACAGTCCATGCACTGTAAAAGAACTGCAGTGTGTGTGTGTGTGTGTGTGTGTGTGTGTGTGTGTGTGTGTGTGTGTGTGTGTGTGTGTATGAAAATTCATTCATGCTATGCTATCAGTGACTTATGGAGGATTTGTTAGAATACATGGACAAAGTGTTTAGACTGAGTCAAACCAATATTATTTTTGCTTGTATAATACCAGCTGAATTGCAGACAAATGCTCAAATAATGGCAATCAGTGAAAGTGAGCAGTCACTGAAGAAGTTTGCTGTGGCCATTGTTTGCCCTTTGCTCCAATGTGCAGTGACTTCAGATTTGGATTTATGTTCAGGACTACTGCAGGGGACATTGTTACCGGTATGGGGGAATACCCTTATGGAAAAATAAGGCTTTTTGAAATTAGTTGATTTCTTTGCTTGATGATGACTTACTTTTCAATGAATTAGCTTTAGATGGTCAGACATTAATTTACCTAGATTAAAATCTATAAAACATTTTACCAGAGTTTGTACAATGGGCTTAGTCCTTTCTAATATCAGGACTTTGGTTTCAGTATTAACCATGTTTATGATGTACAACACAATATCGATATGGTAGGATTGTTCTGTGACATATTCTGTCATGAACAAAGGTCAAAGTGACTGCAACAGATAAACACAGCATAAATGAATATGGAAGGGTAAAGTCTTAATTACAAATGTGTAGTGTTTGTAAGAATATGTAGATTAACGAGAGCTGACACTTAATGTAGATTCAGAAAAGCATGCAGTCCTTTTATTAAGTAAAACAATACAAAGTATAGATTTGGCTTTGGGGTAGAACTAAGAAGGTTAGGGTGTTTCAGGCTGTGTATGTGTCCATGATCTGCACATTCAGTATGCAAATGTTTACTTTACTTTTAAATGAAAACCACAAATTGTTTAATTTATTTTATTTGTTTACTTGTTAACAAAGTAAATGAACTGGTCCACAGATCATTTTCATTTATGATCTAAGTTAAAATGCACATAAAAGGAACTTTAATATAAGACAGACAACATTTAGCAGCTTCTGTTATACATAAATTGTTAAATACATTACTATATTAATACATATAAATATATTACTATATTAATTCATACAGATGATCTAACAAGTATGGAGATGTGTAGCAAACTGAATAAAGCAAGATATAGGGTTGGAGGTTATATTTATAAAGAAATCAAAGGTATAATGAAATGCAAAACTGTACCATAATAATGGCAAATTTAGGTACATAGCCATGAGGCACTTTTCTATACCACAGACCATTTACTGCCCATAGCCCTACCATACATTTAGCTCAAATTTGTCTGAATATTGGTAGTGTTATGAGATGGCCTTTTAGAAGTAAGCTGTATTGTTTAGCGTTAGGAATAAGGATAGGGTAGGGGTTAGCATGCATAACTAAGGTGAAGGGGAGCTATTTGTGTGTGAGTGTAGATGTGTGTATCTATAGATGCACAGCTAGCTAGTTTCCAGTTATGCACTGCTCTATAATCTTGTTAAACCCTGAATTTTATTTATCTAAAAATAAATATATGCGTATATGCATCAGTCTATCTCTCTCTCTCTCTGGATATATACATACACACATATATATATATATATATATATATATATATATATATATATATATATATATATATATATATATATATATATATATATATATATAGAGAGAGAGAAAGTAGACAGAGAGAGAGATGCATATATATATATATATATATATATATATATATACATATATATACACACACACACATATATATATATATACACACACACACACACACACACACACACACACACACACACACACATATATATATATATATATATATATATATATATATATATATATATATATATATATATATACTGTGTGTGAGTGTATAAAATGAAAACAAATAACTAAATTGAATAGATTTTATGTGTGCATTCATTAATTTATTATTGATTATAGGAGCAGTACAGTTCAAGATTATGGGGAACTGGATCTTATCCTTGCACTCTCTGCACAACAGATTACTAAATCCTGTATGATGTCTGTCTGATTTTTTTTTTTTCGGGTGCTTTTTGCTGCCCTACATGCCAACCATCAGTCCCACCTTTCTATAAGTCTTAGCCCAGTAGCTCAAAAAAAAAAAACAAACAAAAAAAACAAATATGACAATTCTAAAATGTCAGGCTGAAGATATTCCACAAAACAGACAGGAGACTCTCTTAAAGGAAAACTTCAACTTACAACTCAAAAAAACATGTTTTTTTTTCAATGTATTTTTGTTTTCTTGAGTTATTTTAATGCCTCAAAATCACTCCAAGTGCTTTTACAATTTTAATAGCTTCCCTCAAAATGGCGGATGATGGGGCCTGCCTTGGTAACATGATCTTTTTTTCTTGCTTTCATTCCTTCTTCTCAGTATACATTTCAAGTCCTCTTTATATGAGTCATGATAGACATAAGAAAATGGTGTTGTTTTCTCATGCCATCAAGACAGAATGGCAGAACTGTGAAGCATTGTCATCTAAACACACCTTCTGTAATAGAGCTCCTTCTATGTTTCCCTAACTGAGCTTCATTTATGTGTCTGTCAGAGCTTGTTCTATGCTATAAATAGCTGTTAGCTACTTCCAGCAAAATAAAGTAAACAGCAGGCTTTTGTAAAGGGATTATTTGTTTAGTTCTAAAAGAATTGACAGACCTCCCCCCCCCCACACTCTCATGCTGAGGTGTGAAAACTGTCACTGCAGTAAATGATTTACAGGTGACAAGTAAACTAAGTCTGACTGCTACTTCCCAATACCTTCAGTGGGAATAATTTTTCTCTTTCAAGAATTATGCAGAATTAAAATGTGCTTTACTAGTTCCTTAATTTTGTTTGTCATCTTCACCCCCATTTTTTCTATTTCATATTTATTTACAATTTCATAACCAGGAAAGTGAACTGGCCTCAGAGCCCTTTTCAGCCAGAATTCAGGCTGCATTGGCAAAGATAATAACAACAACCTCAAAAGCACAGTCAGTCCACCAAGGCATTCTACTTGTATGTGTTATGACAGTGAAGCTATAACAGTAGCAGTGTTTCTTAGTAGTTCTCAGCATGCTAATAAAACTGACTGCTGTAGCCTTCTGTCCTTCCCCACCAGCTAGTACAGTAATCCTAACTGTCCAATAGACAGTATACATTTAATTCGGATCTCTGTGATTAAAATAACCATTAAGCATCCCTCTCAGTACTTTTTGCCTTTGTTTGTATCACTAGAGCCCCACCTGTTTATTTGCATCTCTATACATCCCCTTCATTGCTAATGTATCTCCCTACTCTAGTCTGTGCACAAACTGGCTACTAATAAGCAAGTCAATGTGAAGACACACTCCCAACCTTAATAAACTTTGTTGTCTCTTCTCTTCTTCACTTTACAGGTAGAGTTTGAATTATTTCTCACCCCCCCCCCCGAGGCCTTCACTGATAGATTTCCACTGGTTGTATCTCTGGTTTGGCTGGTTTCTTTGCATTCCACCTTGTTTACACCCCTTGTGCTATCCCCTCCCCCAATACCTAGTCTGTATTAGAATCCTGATGAGTATGGGGCCATCTTTAAAGTACTAGTCTCCCACCAGGACACAACTGCTCTTCAGCAATTGAATTATGTTTGCTGGTAAGCCATTAGACCTCAGAAATTTGTTAAAGGGTTCAGATTTGTAAAGTAACACTTACCTTTTGCTGCCCATTACTCTTGTCTTGGTGGGCTCTGCCCAGCTCTGTTTGCCCTCACTAATGCTAGGGCTCTCTATGCTCCCCTGCCCTGCCCCAAATTCCTTCCTGCCCCCACTGCCTCTACAATTATAGTAATCGCAGCCAAACCCACATATCAACCTCATATCATCTCCACCAATCACAGCTGCTCAAGTCAGATCACATTACACCACACCCACTTGCTCCACCACACAATACTCCCAACCACTCTCATTCCCACTATGCATTATTACATCACCCCACACTACTTACCCATCCGCATATAGTGTAGCCCTATAATTCCTATCCACACCTCCCCCTAGAACAAACTAAATTTTATAACCATGACTATCACACAACTAAGTCTAGTCTGCCTTCTCATAATTTTTTATAACTCCACAAGTTATCACTCTAGCAATATCCCTAAACTTAGTAGCACAACACTATATTATGCACTCTCATATATAGACACCTCACCTTAGAATAATATCTGCTCACAATTGTTCAAGAACTGCATAACAGACCAATTCAGATTTAAACACATATGCTCTCATTCCTACTACAAAAAATGCAATACTTTATCACACTCATCACCAAACTCCAAAATCTGTATCACCATTTTAACACCAGGCTCACCATAAGTGGGGACATCCACCCCAACCCAGGCCCAAATCCATTCTCTCCAACACAAACTACTCCAACACAATTGTCAAAACATAATACCCCCACTATCTTCCTCCCTGGGCAAATCAACAACAGCAGCAAAACCAACCATCTTTTAATGGTAAATATTAATATTAGAAGTATCAAAAATAAAATACTTGAACTCCAGGCCACAATAGCACACTATTCCCCAGACATAGTTGCTTTAACAGAAACCTGGCTAAATAAAAACATAACTAACTCAGAAGTTTTCCCTACAGGCTACAATATCATTAGGCAAGACAGACCACTTCGTAAAGGGGTGGAACTGCCGTACTGTATAAGTCCAACTTAACTTTATGTCAAATACCAAACTCCTACCCCTCCCCCAATAATTGGGACATACTTATCTCACAACTTCAACTTCACCCTAAAAAGGTCATCACCACAATTGTGATATATTCCACCTGGTAATACACCTGCTAGCCTTGAAGACTTCTTATCCTGGTGTTCTTCCACATACTCACAAGAAACCCTTATTCTGGGGGATTTCAACCTAGATTGGTTCACCTGTATATCAGAACCACCAAGTAATCTAATAAATCTCCATGGCTACCAGCAGCTAGTCCAAATTCCAACTAGATTTGAAAAAAAAGTGTAAAAGGGAATCCATCCTTGACTGGGTCCTAACTAGCAATCCCACATTGTATCCCCACACAGGCAGTCTTCCAGACACCTTAAGTGACCACAACATAATATATCTTATACATAGTAGAACAAGCATATGCTTGGCCAAAATCCTAGAAAAATGCATCCATACCCAGGTGCTAAAATATCTCCTAGACAGCAACATCTTGTCATCTACTCAACATGGTTTTAGACCTGCCCATAGTACCACTACAACCCTCCTCTGCTTCACAGACACAGTAATCTGTCTCAAAAACTAAGGCCTGCAGGTGTCAGCTCTTTTTTTTGGATATGTCCAAAGCATTTGACACAGTCTTGTACCAAATTCTGCTAAACAAACTAAACCAATATCACCTATCAAACTCCACTCTTATCTGGTTCCAAAGCTACTTAACTGACAGGTATCAAGCTGTGAAATGGGAAAAGTCTCTCTCTCCTAAGCTGCCCATAACTATAGGAGTCCCACAGGGTTCTATCTTAGGACCACTACTATTCACAATCCTCACAAATGACTTCCATACCTCCACACATCATGCATCTATCATTCAGTATGCAGATGATACTGCCTTAATCTGTGCTGCACAAAATATTCCCACCCTTTTGCAAACAACTCAACTAGCATTCTCTGACGTTGAAAACTACCTTACCAAAGCCCAACATATCCTCGATCCAAAGAAAAGTCAGCTTATGATTATAACCAGTTCTAACAAAAACACTGATAACAATCAATTCACCATCTACTCCACAAATGTTACTCCAATCGCTCCAGTAGCGCAGGCTAAGCTACTGGAAATAACCATAGACTCCCACCTAAAATTTGATAGTCATCTCAACTTAACTATTAAAAAAGTACATGCCAAACTGGGATCACTCTACCATATCAAACTGTTTCTTACCAACAACACAAGCTCGGCCATTGCTCACTCCCAACTTCTATCCACCCTACTATATGCATCTCCCATTCTGACTAATCTCAACAAAACTGAACTAAGCAAAATAGAAGCCTGCTATAACAGAACTGCCCACTTTTCTGCAAATTGCTCATATAGAAATCATCACTGTACTGCTTTGAGACAGCTCCACTGGATTGAACTGCCCAACCTCCTAACCTACAATCAGCTCTGCCTCTGTCATTCTATCTATTACCTCCCCAATAAGTGTCCTGCCCTCAAAGACCTAGTACAACATCACTCAGCCAAAAGGCCTCTTAGATCATCAAGCAAACTACTAAGTGAGCAACAGCTACAATAGCTTTTGAGACAAACTATATAATAGTTCAGCAGCTAAAAAATGGAACTCTCTCCCCACTAGCATACAAAACACATCGTTCAAAGCTTCCTTTAAAAATCTCATTAGGCAACATCTCAAGCAAAGATGGCAGTTCCATGACTGCTCCCCAGGCTAGTGAAAGCAGATAAGGTACACATACTAAACCTAGTGTACTTGATAATAGTTTTCACTCTTACTCACAAACACTGGCTAATGTACAATGTATGTACTGTACCTGTGTACTATGTATGTATTATACCTATGTTCCAAATTTCAGCTGTACACCACAAATCTATTAATTACCTTTATTTTTAAATTAATATTTTCTTGTTTGTTCTCTCTACTGTAACTGCTGATGTGCTGCATACCACTGTAACAACATGTCTATTATAATTTGTGTGTATACTGATCATGTTTAAATATCTAAATGTATCTGTAATTTTTCTGTGTGGAGCTTTTTCTCCCCGGGCCTCTCCTGAAAAAGGGCATTTTCGGCTCAGTCAGACACCCTCAGTTAACAAATGGAAAATAAATAAAAAAATAAAAATAATAAATGCACTTAGCAATACAAATAAAAAATACTGACATGAAAACATTAACAAAGATTGCATATGCAACCCATAGGCAATGTGTGGAAGTGAGTAAGTAAAACATTAAGCAACATTAATAATGCTTAACTCTACTATGTTAAGTTTATTATAAATAACAAATTGTATGCACCCGTATTGCACGCGTGCACATGCACACACACACACACACACACACACACACACACACACACACACACACACACACACACACACACACACACACACACACACACACACTATATTTTGATATGGTAAACCAAAATAAACTTATCAATATTCTCTCCACTCTAAACCTCAGTTCTTCCACTATCACATGGTTCCAAAGCAACCTATCTGGTCGACTGCAGGCAATCCATTTGCAAAACCAGGTTTCTTCTCTTCTTCCAGTTGCCTTAGGAGATCCTCAAAGCTCCATCCTTGGGTCATTGCTATTCTCTCTATTCACAAACCAGCTCACTGCCTCTGCAACAAATGCCTCGTTAGTACAATATGCTGACTCCACCCTAATATGTGCAGCCCACACACTAAAAGACCTCCACACCATAACACAAGACTCCTTTCTATCTGTTGAAATATGGTTCACTAACTGCTGTCGCATTCTTAAGCCCAACAAAACAAAACTCATTCTCTTCAGCCCAACAATATTCCCTTTACCGTAGTTACACAGAGTCAGATGCTTACCCCATGCCTAGGACAGATGAAGCCATAGAGCAGCTGGGTGGGGTTAAGTATCTTACCACTACTGATCTTACCAAGGCTTACTGGCATGTCCCCTTGAGTCCCAGTGCTAGAGAGAGGTCACCCTTTGTGACTCTTTTTGGCGTGTATGAGTTGATGAAGATGCCATTTGGGATGACAAATGCCCCAGCGACTTTCCAGAGGCTGGTAGATTGTATCCTAGCAAAAGCAGGAAATTTTGCCCTTGCTTACCTAGATGATATTGCCATCTTCAGCCATTCCTGGCAAGAGTACATTCAGCATGTCAGGGATAGACTACAGAGGGCAGGGTTGACAATTAAGCCCAGTTAGTGTCAGGTGGGTATGGCAGATGTCTCCTACTGGGACACAGAGTGGGGAGTGGTAATATCAGGCCAGAACCTGCCAAAGTGGAAGCAATTCAGGCATGGCCTGCACCTTATTAACAAATAACAGGTGAGGGCATTTGTAGGGACTGCAGAGTACTACAGAAAGTTTGTCCCCAGTTATAGTACCATAGCTGCTCCCCTCATAGACCTGACAGGGAAAAACAAGCCATATAAGGTAGTATGGACTCCAACATGTGAGCAGGCATTCCAGAAGCTGAAAGGAGCTTTGGAAGGGGCTTTGGGAGGACCCCCTGAGTTAGCCAGTCCAGATTGCAGCAAAGTATTTGTTGTGCAGGTGGATGTGTCAAACTATGGGGTGGAGGCTGTACTCAGCCAGGTCTCCTCAGACAGAGAAGAGCACCCAGTGGTAATTCTCAGTCATACTCTCCAATCCAGGGAGGAATGGTATGCAGCTGTAGAAAAGGAATGTCTAGGCATAGTGTGGGCATTGCCGAATCTTCAGCCTTATCTGTATGGAAGGAAATTCACTGTAGTTAGAGACCACAATCCCTTAACATGGCTACATTGAGCCAGCCAGCAAAATGCCAAGTTACTAAGGTAGAGCCTAGGGTTGCATGCATATGATATGACAATGCAGCATCGTAGTGGAGTTAGCAATGCCAATGCACATGGACTCTCAAGACAAGGAATGGGGTAACATATTCCCAGATAGGCCCAAACCTGTCAAGCAATGTTTCTCAAGGATCACTTGAAAAAACAAGCTTGAGTTTTCGGGGGGGGGGGGGAGGGTGAAAAAGGGAAATACTGCAAGCCCAGCTATCTGGAATTTTGTAAATAATTCTGTGTCATTTGTGAATATCGATATGATTTATACAGAAGTGTGTGCAAACTGCTGAGTTAAAATCTAACCACAGCATGCCCTATTGGTATAGAACAGGAATGTAACTGCACTATTGTGACTGTTTAGATGTATATGTTTAGTGTAAAATGGAACACAGGAGGTTAACTTGAAAACATTTCAGAGAAAATAGTTGAAATTAAATTGTTTCATAACCACGTAATAAAAGAGATGTTATCTCTCAGTTTCAGTGCAGTAGCAGGCACAATGTCTCGAGCTACAAGTTGTTGGTATTGTCCTGAAAGAGAAGTAATTACTAGGTTTAAGATGTAGAAGTGTTTTATTGTTTTATGACTTCCAGTATTTGCAAACATCTGAGAGACATGTATTTTTCACAGGGAGATGCTAAAATTCTGTTACTTTCTGACAAAGGGGGTTTACCTTGGGAACTGAAGTCTGATGTCATTGAAGCTAACCCAGCAGCAATATTTGATATTAATTTAAGAACTCTCTCAGAGAGAGACTGTGCATTTCATATTTTGTCTTTGACCTAAGAACATCAGCTGGAAAAGTCCACTCACCTCTGCACTTGCCTTGCTGGAAGAAAGTTTTTAGGGTATAGTAACTCTTTTAGATTCAGATAGGAATATAGTAAAGTGTAGCTTAGATGTTTTCTTTATTTATTTGAGACTGTCCTGCAATGTTGTTTTAAATATTTCCTGTGATTTTGAACTCTGATGTAACTGATTACTTACTGAGTATTGTCTTGTTCTTTCATTATTTATTATCAAATATATTTTTATTATTTATTACTAAATATATTTTTTTAATTGTGGCCGGTTTGTTTAGAGATATTTAAGCTCTTAGAGTACTTGCATATCTATTTGGTGACACTGTACATGCCGGTCCTAACTAGCCTTGCTCTTGGTCAGGCTACCATTTGGATTAATAGCAACACTACATAGTAGGATTGGACACCCTTTGCTAAGAGCCTTAAAGTAGCTGATAAGGGTTGGCTGGTTGTAGTGAAAACTATATTATAGTCTGGGCAGAAGGGGGCATAGCTTGTAAACCTGTGCCAGCCTTTCCCAGGTGTTTGTGTGTGTGTGTGTGTGTGTGTGTGTGTGTGTGTGTGTGTGTGTGTGTGTGTGTGTGTGAGTGTGTATAAATCAAACCTCAAGCAGTGTGTGTGTCAGCTACTTGGGCATGGACAAGAAGCACTGGTTGGACAAAGAGGGTACTGGAAATCTTGGTTTGGCCACTCAGCTGAATTCTCAACCCTATAGCTGTGTCAGTGGGGATTCTTATTAGGGATCTGGAGAAAGAGGGAGAAACCAGCACCAGACTGACTGTGATCCCTGTGTGCTCTTAAGCTAAATTGCACTTTACTGTGTCTGTGCACTTGTCATTTTCTACATTCCTCACTGTTGACAGTGGTGAGGATTGAGGCTCCTTGACTAATGGGCAAGTGCAGGGGAATCACAATAGAGTATGTATGTGTGTATATATATATATATATATATATATATATATATATATATATATATATATGTGTGTGTGTGTGTACATGTGTACAAAAGATATAAGTGTTTGTGTGTGTGTGTGTGTGGGGGGGGTGCAGATATAAACACAGTTAAGTACTTCTGATTTCTTTTTCTTAATGTGTTTAATGTAAGGGCACACAGCAAATGTATGTTAAAGTAAATTCAACTGCATATTATGGTTGCCATCAATGGTCACATTTCTTTTGTGGACTACAAAATCCTCTCTAACAATGTAACGACTGACTCAAAGTCAGTGATAATCTCTTACCATGGATCTGCGTGTATGAGCTATGCATCTCGCTCTGGGAGGATGCTACAAAAACGCATAAAAGCCCTTTTTATGAACATTTGCAGTGCACCTAGTTGATAAGGTTGCCACTTGTCTCCCTTTCTGTATTTCTGTCCTCTGTGTATGTGTGTGTGTGTGTGTGTGTGTGTGTGTGTGTGTGTGTGTGTGTGTGTGTGTGTGTGTGTGGGGGGGGGCTTGAAAATGGTAAATGTGTTGATACTTTACGAGAAAAAATATTTTCTGACTTTTCTCTAAATGTCACAGAAATCTTTGATAGCACATTTAAGTTATCTTAACATATAACTATTGTAAATAACCAACATTTAAAGCTTAACATTTCAATACTGTGTTGCTGCTTATATAAATTTGTTAGTAGCGGTGACAACTGCCTTTAAACCCTGACTGACCTAATTACTTTGTTTTGCTATGAAAGGGGATTAAGTTTTTCTCTTCTGTACAATAAAAAGAGTGAAAAACAGTTCCACACCTTTCTGTCTTTTATTATATCAGCTGTTGTGTTCCTGACATTCTCAGAATTAATTGCCCATCTAAGACTGACAGCAGTACCTGACCGGGTAAACTACAGTTTTAACTATGTCTATGATATGTCATGCAGGTGGAGAGAAATTCCTCTGCAAAGTATGTAAGAAGTTAAGCTTAAAAAATACATGGGCTTTCCTTCCTTTGATTCCAATTAAAGGAAATAAACATTTTAAAAAGTACAAGCATGTTTCCAGTACCGAAACAATACTTGAACCATATTGTAGGGAGAAAAGAAACCTAAGGATTGAGTTAAACTGTAGGAGAGGGTGGAGTTTTCCTTTAAATATAGAAGTCTTTCTTTCAGACTTATTTTTAATATTTGCATAAGAATATCCACATTACTTGTGTAAAGATAATGCAAGTCTCTCTAGTATTGTATTTTTTGATGATTCATTCTGACCTCATAAAATACTGCTTAGAGCAATTTTCCTTAGGTGCTTTTAAAACCTATTCTTGCATCAGATGTTTTAAAACCACTTCAGGAAAAAAAAAACTCAGTAACTCTGTGACTTAACCTTGGGCACTTTGTTGTTTTTTTTTTTTGAATCTTGTACCTTAATATTTTACCCTCAGATGAAGTAACATGTCAACATATTATTATTATTATTGTTCTGATATTTTTCCTCCTGGATCACCCAAAAATCTAACTAGATAGATAGATAGATAGATAGATAGATAGATAGATAGATAGATAGATAGTTATACATATATTTGCTTTCTGGCTCTACTCTTATTTCCTTGTTGTAGAATTTTCTTCAGCTCAGTTTCAAGGACCACTAAAAGTTCATTGTTTAGTCTCATTAATTTATTTACACTTTATAATAAGGCCATTTTAAAGTCTTATGTTGTTTTCTTTTCTGTACTAAAAAGAATCACAACAGAATCACAGGATTAAGTTCACTCCTATATCCTCTGGCAATAGCAACAAGTTCTGTTATATAAAATACAGTTTTTCAACTCTGTGAATCTGCAAGATTATTTCTGTACAAGTCAAATTCAAATGATTAATTACATATGTATACAATAAAAGTCTTCTGTGTAAAACTTTCTGCAGAAGCTACCCAAGCATCAACAAATAATATGTGACATCTTGAAGCCGTTAGAGAATGCAACAAATAATCTCTGACATTTTGAAGCCAATGAAGCAGCATCTAAGCTGCAATGCAGTGATGTCCCTAACAATGCAGCCCACAACAATTATGATCTTTGTTTGATAATGTGGATCAGGTAAACTGTAGGGGAAAAATTCCAGTATTCAAGCAGGATTCTGAAAAGCAACTGGATCCTGTATATCCAGACTCTATGTCTTTAAACCTTTTTATGTACTGGCACGAGTCTGTAATTTTTTATGATGTTTACCTATCAGATATTGGCAATGAATCCAGTCAATGCTGAAGGCACTAGAGAGGCCAATTATCTGCCAAATCTATGCATAATTTTCACTGCACAGTTGACATAAAATGTCATTTGTAGCTATGTGTTCACCACTGACCAGAAAATGGCAATAATGTTCCTCTTCAGCTTGCAGCTGATAGTGCTTTACCCATCCAGACTTCATAGTTCTAATATTTGTGCCATTTGCAGTGCATGGTCCTAAGAGCTATGCTGATGACTGCACCCTAATATGTGCAGCCCCCACACTAAAAGACCTCCACACCATAACCCAAGACTCCTTTCTATCTGTCGAAACATGGCTCACTAACTCCCATTTCATTCTTAATTCCAGCAAAACAAAACTCCTTCTCTTCAGCCCAACAATATTCCCTTTACCATACCTCACTTTTAATATTTTGTCTAAAAACAAAATGATGATCACTCCAACAATCCACACTAAACTACTTGGAGCAAAATTCACAATAACTTGACATTTGATATTCACATAGCCCAAACCATCAAGAAGGTTCACAAGAAACCAGGTCTCCTGTATTGGAACAAGCAATTTCTTACAAAACACAAAAGCCACTGCAGCTCAAACACATCTCTTATCTACCCTTCTCTATGCCTCCCCAGTTCTAAACAATCTCTGCAAGACTGACGTAAGCAAACTGGAATCTTGTTACAATAAAGTTGTCAGGTTTGCAAATGAGGCCCCATATAGGACTCATTACTATACATCTCCAAAACAGCTGAACTGGCTCAAACTTCCTCAACTGCTACAATTTAATCAACTAACCTTTGCACACAAAATATTCCATCACCTTGAGAAAATCCTTGCTCTCCAAAATCGAGTGCAACCACATGCTACTACTAGAACTCTACGCACAAGTAATCAAAACCATCTAAATACCACCAAAACTAATAATGATGTTGGGAAGTCTCTCTTCTCTAATACTAATTTATATGGAATAAGCTACCAACCCCAATGACCTCCAACTGCTCTACTACACAATTTAAAAAGCTCCTTAAGTCACACTTCATGGACACTTAGTTATTTTCTTGAAACTCTCCTGGGTAAGCACCTCCCTAAAATTGCTGCAAATCATTGTGCAAGAATTAGGAATTTCATAGCAACAGTTATCATCGACTGTATAAACTTAGCTTTTTAGCATTTCAAAGTGTTTTTACTCATTGATTTTCTCCTTCAATACATTTCTACTCTCCACTATTACTTAACTGTTATTCTCAAACAATCATGCTTGTTACTAATTGTTTATTTGTTATTCCTGTAATCATTGTTACTTTATTTCTATCTAATCATTGTAACTTTCTCTTTATGTACTCACTTGAATTCTTGTAAATACTGCAATGTCTGCAAACACTGATATGTCTGTAATTTGAGCTTTTCTCACAGGGCCTCTGCTGAAAATGGACCTGTGTCCAGTCAGACTTTCCTAGTAAACAAATGTAAAATAAAATTATATATATATATATATATATATATATATATATATATATATATATATATATATATATATATATATACATATATATATATATATATATATATACATATATATATACATATATATATATATATATATATATGTGTGTGTGTGTGTGTGTGTGTGAGTGACAGAGAGACAAAGGCAAATACTGCCAGCCCAGCTATCTGGAATTTTGTAAATAATTCTGTGTAATTTGTGAATATTGTTATGATTTATACAGAAGTGTGTGTAAAGTACTAAGCTAAAATGTAACCACATCATGCCCTATTGGAATAGAAAAGGAATATAACTGCGCTATTGTGACTGTTTAGATGTATATGTTAATGGAAACTGGAACACAGGAAGTTAACTTGAAAAAATTCAGAGAAAATAGTTTAAATGAAATTGTTTTATAACCATGTAGAAAAAGCTATGTTAGCTCTCAGTTTCAGTGCAGTACCAGGCACAATGTCTAGAGCTAGAAGTTTTTCTGTATTGTCTTGAAGGAGAACAAGGTTTAAGATGTAGACGTGTTTTATTGTTTTATGACTTCCAGGATCTGCAAACATCTAGCGATATGTATTTTCACAAAGAGATGCTAAATGTTTGTTAATTTCTGACAAAGGAGGTTTGGCTTGGGAAATGAAGTCAGGTGACAAAAAGTGATATCATCCAAGCTAATCGAGCAGTAATACTTGATATTAATTTAAGAATTTTGTCAGAGAGAGAGACTGTGCATTTTGTATTTTGCTTTGATATAACAACATCAGCTGGAATCATCCACTCTCCTCTGCACTTGCTGTTTTAAGGGCATAGTCACTGTTTTAGATTCAGATATAATATAGTAAAGTGTAGCCTAGATGTTTTCTTTATATATTTGAGACTGTTCTGCAGTGTTGTTTTAAATATTTCCTGTGATTTTGAAGCCTGATATAACTGATTAATTACTGAGTATTATCTTGTTCTTTTATTATTTATTATTAAATAAATTTTAACTTTTTAATTGTGGCTGGTCTGTTTAGAGATATTTAAGCTCTTAGAGTACTTGCATATCTCTTTGGTGACACTGTATAGGCCACTCCTAAATATCCTTGCTCTTGGTAAAGACTACCATTAGGATTAATAACATTACACAGTAGGATTGGACACCCTTTGCTAACAGCCTTAAAGTCGCTGATAAGAGATGACTGGAGGCAGTAAAAACTACCTTATAGTCTGGGCAGAAGGGAGCATAGCTAGTAAACTTGTGCACGCCTTTTCCAGCTGTGTGTGTGTTTTTATATAAAATCAAATCTCAAGGAATGTGTGTGTCAGGCACTTGGGCAGGGACTTGAAGCACTGGTTGGACAGAGAGGGTACATGAGATCTTGGTTTGCCACTCATCTGAGATCTCAACCCTATAGCTGTGCCAGTGGTGAGTCTTACTTGAGATTTGGAGAAAGAGGGAGAAACCAGCCCCAGACTGACTGTGATCTCTGTGTGCTCTTAAGGAAAATTGCACTTTACTGTGTGTGTACTTGTCATCCTCCCAGTGTGTATTTTCCCCACTGTTGCCAGTGGTGAGGACTGAGGCTCCTTGATTAGTGGACCAGTGCAGGGGTGTCACATATTAATTGGTTGGCAGTGGTGGGATATCCACATCACATATTACTTGGCTTGTAGTGGTGCTCTACATATTAGGATTCAGTGGTGTGGATATTGAATTCCTGTAGCCTGTAAACACTGGTCACTAAAGAAAGTGTTTTTCCTATCAATCAGCCACACAGTGAATATTCAGAGTTTCATATCACAATCGTTTTATTTTTTTGTTAGCTTAGTCAGTCAGGGATACCAGGCAAGCATGTCAACAGAGAAGTATGGTAAGCTGACAAGGAGCCAGTTGGCTGAGATGTACCAGGCTAAAGGACTAGTGCATGCCAACTTGGCTAAGGCAGAAATGATTGTAACCTTGGGCACAGCTGCATCGCAGACCAGCAATCCAGAGGACAACCAGTATGGCCTTGGAGATGTATCACTCTCAGAAAATGGAGAGTTCATCCATTCCACAGAGGACTTAAATCTTAATCTGTCTGGAGTTAAAGAGACTTGAACTGGAGGCCAAGCATTTGGAAATAGAAGCAGCAGTGAAACTGTAATGTCTGGAAGCCGAAGAGAATGTGAGGAAGAGGCAACATGAAAAGGAGATGCTGACTCTTCTCCAGGGTCATGGAGATAATGGGGAAGGGAGTAACGAAACCCCAGAAATAACAAAGGTCAGTAAATATCTTTCACAATTTACAGACGGGCATAATTTTGATAGTTGCATTCATATGTTTGAAAGGGTATATAAACAGTATAATGTTGACCAAAGGCTCTGAGTATGGTTCCTGACCCCCTTACTCCACAGTAAAGCTGCAACAGCTATTTCTAAATTGTTTGATACTGATTGCTTAAATTGTAATACTGTAAAAATCTGTCTTTTAGAGTGCTTTAAGTTAACACCTCAAGCTTATAGAAAAAAGTTTCATGAGCATAGACGCAAGAAAGACGAAAGTGTGCGTGAATATATTGCTGTACTAAGCACTTATTTTCATAGGTGGATGAGTGCATGTCAGGTCACCACTTGTGAAGGGCTGGCAGACCTTTTGGTGAGGCAACAAGCCCTTAGCACTTTGCCTGAGGACATGGGAATCCAGTTAGGTCATAGGCAATGCAATACTGTAGATGAGTTGAGGAAGAAGGGAGACCTATACCTAGCAAGCAGGGCATCACTTCACAGAAAGGGACACCCAGTGCTGCTCATGGGTCTAAGGAAGACATGGTGGGCAGCCCACACTGCCCCATCAGAGTCCACCAGTAGCAGGGGAAGATACTAGCCCAGGTACATGTCCAGGACCAAGGGTTAATTTTTTAAATGTAACCAGAGGGGCCATGTAGCATATAGATGTCCACAGAGGCAAGTTGGGGAACAGAAGATGGGGCAACCAGCAAGTGTGATTGACAAACTGTCAGCAGTAAATTGTCTCGGGACAACAAGGTTACCAGACTACTACAAGAGGTTATATCCTATCTTAGTGGATGGGAATGAGGCCACTGCTAAGACAGACACAGCCGCTGACCTAACCATTGTGAAACCTGCAATGGTTAAAGAGGAGCACTACTTGCTTGGGCAGTCTACCCCAGTCAGAGCTTTAATATAGACCCCATTCCTAATACTTTTTGCTAGGGTTCACCTTGACTGGGAGGATGGAAAAGGAAGCCAGCAAGTAGATGTGTTTGAGGATATCCCTGCAGATGCCCTGATAGGGAATAATTTTGATGCTGCAGTACCTTGTATGCATGCAGTTACAGAAAGTCAGACTTGATGACAAGCATGTGGGTCTGTTAGCCTGGGGGGACCCAGACAGACTGCACACTTGCAGCCAGGACTGCTGAGGTTGTTACTTCAGGGAGGGAGCTACCCTTTAGCAGTGAGACTGAAGGTGAGCCACAGCTGCTTGTGGGTACTGATGTTCCCTTGGACAGAACTGCAAGGGCAGAGGTGAGTAGTAGTAGTACCCAGGCTGACAGTGAGGCACCTCTGTCAGAGAATACCAGACTTCTTGTGGAAGGGGAGCTCGGAAGAATTACAAAAAGAGAGGTAAGACAGGACCAGCTCTCAGACCCTAAATTACAAGGCCTGAGGAAGGTAGCTAGTGAGGCACCTGATTCTCAAGGGAAAGGGGAATCTGTATACTAGGACAAAGAGTTACTGTATAGAGGATTGGACCCCTTATTAAGGGCTAGAGGGTGGGAGAATATAGCAGCTGGTACTGCTCAGAGCCTACTGTCTTGCACTTCTAGCCATAGCCCATGATATTCCCTTTGTGGGTCATATGAGCATAAAATTTACAAAGAGATGTATTATGCAGAACTTTTATTGGCCTGGGATTTCTAGAAATGTAACAGGGTACTGCAGAACATTTGAGCAGTGCCAAATGGTAGACAAGGCAGGAGACAAAGTGAAAGCTCCTTTTAAACCTTGGCTTGTGGTTGAGGAGCCATTACAGAGAGTAGCTATGGATATTGTGGGGCCTCTGCGTACTCCAAGTTCCACAGGGAAGAAGTATATCCTAGTGGTAGCAGATTATGCTACCAGATACCCTGAGGCAGTGGCATTGTCCTCCATTGAGGCAGAAAAGGTGGCAAATGCTTTGTTAGAGATTTTCAGCAGTGTAGGTTTTCCAAACAAAATACTGACTGACAGAGGTGCCAATTTCATGTCAGACCTGCTGGCTTGTCTCTGGAAGTACTGAGGGGTGAAGCACCTAAAGATCATCCGCTACCATCTCCAGACTATTGGTCTTGTTGAGAGATTAAACTCTACACTCAAAACCATGCTATGGGCATTTTCAGATCAGTTTAAGAGGGACTGGGACAGATATTTGCCCCATCTGTTCTTTGCTTACAGAGAGGTTCCCCAGGAATCCACAGATTTTTCACACTTCGAGTTGCAGTATGGGCATCAGGTCTAGATATGATTCAAGATGAGTGGGAGGGTGTGTGTGAATCCCACAAGGAGTCTGTGGGAACTCATGGGTTTGATCCTGGAGTACCTGGCAGAAGCCCAACAGCAGAAAAAAGGTCTGGTATGACTGGAATGCTCAAGCCAGAGTGTATTCTGTAAGGCAGCAGGTAATGGTTCTTATTCCTGTCAGATACAACAAGCTGCAGGCAGCTTGTAAGGACCCTTCAAGGTGTTAAGGAAGGTCAATGATGTTAAGTACATGGTAGAACTGCTAGGCAGGAGGCAGGGCATAAATTGTACCAGGTTAACATATGAAACCTTATCATGATAGGGAGGCCCCTGTGCTGAGTATTTACAGTGGACAGCAGGAAGAGTCTGAGAGGGATCTGGTGACTGATCACCTCATTGAGGCTTTGACTGACACCTCAGTCGAAGGGGTAGCAAAGTCCCAGTAGCTATCTCCTACCCAAATTCAAGAAATCTGAGGAGTGTTACAGGAGTTTGGGGACATGTTCACTGGGAAAAGGATTGCAAATGCCTATTAAGAAGGCCCCGTATAGGATGCCTGAGAGAGCTAAGCAAACTCTTAGGGAGGAGATACAATAAATGTTGAAACTAGAGGTAATCCAGGAGTCCTCAATCCCTGGGCCTCCCCAGTGGTGCTGCTACCAAAGAAGGATGGCAGCACCAGGTTCTTTGTGGACTACAGGAAATTAAATAGTTACACAGAGTCAGATGCTTACTCCATGCCTAGGACAGTTTAAGCCGTAGACCAGCTGGGTGGGGCTAAGTATCCTACCACTATTGATCTTACCAAGGCTTACTGGCATGTCCCCTTGATTCCCAGTGCTAGAGAGAGGTCACCCTTTGTGACTCCTTTTGGCCTGTATGAGTTCACAAAAATGCCATTTGGGATGAAAAATGCCCCAGCGACTTTCCAGAAGCTGGTAGATTGTATGCTAGCAGAAGCAGGAGATTTTGCCCTTGCTTACCTAGATGATATTGCCATCTACGGCCATTCCTGGCAAGAGTACATTCATGTCAGGGATGTGCTGGATAGACTACAGAGGGCAGGATTGACCATTAAGCCCAGTTAGTGTCAGGTGGGTATGGCAGAGGTCTCCCACTGGGACACAGAGTGAGGAGTGTTAATATCAGGACAGAACCTGCCAAAGTGGAACCCCTATTAACAAAAAAACAGGTGAGGGCATCCATAGGGACTGCTGAGTACTACAGAAGGTCTGTCCCCATTTATAGTACCATAGCTGCTCCCCTCATAGACCTGACAAGAAAAAACAAGCCATATAAGGTAGTGTGGACTCCAACATGTGAGCAGGCATTCCAGAAGCTTAAAGGAACTTTGGGAGGGGCTTTTGGAGGACCCCCTGTGTTAGCCAGTCCAGATTACAGCAAAGTATTTCTTGTGCAGGTGGATGCTTCAAATATGGGGTGTGGGTTGTACTGAGCCAGGTCTGCTCAGACAGAGAAGAGCACCCAGTGGTAATTCTCAATCATAGGCTCCAATCCAGGGAGAAATGTTATGCAGCTGTAGAAAAGGAATGTCTAGCCATAGTGTGGACACTGCCAAAACTTCAGCCTTATCTATATGGAAGGAAATTCACTGTAGTTAGAGACCATAATCCCTTAACATCGCTACATTGAGCCAGCCAGCAAAATGCCAAGTTACTATGGTGGAACTTAGGGTTTCATGCATATATGACAGTGCAGCACCACAGTGGAGTTAGCAATACCAATGCACATGGACTCTCAAGACAAGGAACGGGGTAACATATTCCCAGATAGGCCCAACCCTGTCAAGCAATGTTTCTCAAGGATCACTTGAAAAACAAACTTGAGGTTTTTTTGGGGGTGGGGGTGTGACAAAGGGAAATACTGGCAGCCCAGCTATCTGGAATTTTGTAAATAATTCTGTGTTATTTGTGAATATTGATATTATTTATACAGAAGTGTTTGTAAACTGCGGAGCTAAAATGTAACCACAGCATGCCCTATTGGTATAGAACAGGAATGTAACTGCACTATTGTGACTGTTTAGATGTATATGTTTAATGGAAAATGTAACACAGGAGGTTAACTGGAAAAAAATTCAGAGAAAATAGTTGAAATTAAATTGTTTCATAACCATGTAATAAAAGAGATGTTATCTCTTAGTTTCAATGCAGCAGAAGACACAGTGTCTGGAGCTAGAAGTTGTTTGTATTGTCTTGAAAGAGAAGTAATTACTAGGTTTAAGATGTTGACGTTTTTTATTGTTTTATGACTTCCAGTATCTCCAAACATCTGAGAGATATGTATTTTTCACAGGGAGATGCTAAAATTCTGTTACTTTCTGACAAAGGGGGTTTACCTTGGGAACTGAAGTCTGATGTCATTGAAGCTAACCCAGCAGTAATATTTGATATTAATTTAAGAAATCTCTCAGAGAGAGTCTGTGCATTTCATATTTTGTCTTTGACCTAACAACATCAGCTGGAAACATCCACTCACCTCTGCATTTACCTTGCTGGAAGAAAGTTTTTAGGGTATAGTAACTCTTTTAGATTCAGATAGGAATATAGCAAAGTGTAGCTTAGATGTTTTCTTTATTTATTTGAGACTGTCCTGCAATGTTGTTTTAAATACTTACTATGATTTTGAACTCTGATGTAACTGATTACTTACTGAGTACTGTCTTGTTCTTTCATTATTTATTATCAAATATATTTTTATTATTTATTACTAAATATATTTTTTAATTGTGGCTGGTCTGTTTAGAGATATTTAAGCTCTTAGAGTACTTGCATATCTGTTTGGTGACACTGTACAGTCCGCTCCAAAATAGCCTTGCTCTTGGTCAGACTACCACTTGGATTAATAGTAACACTACATAGTAGGACTGGACACCCTTTGCTAAGAGCCTTAAAGTAGTTGATAAGGGTTGGCAGGTGGCAGTTTGTATATAAATCAAACCTCAAGCAGTGTGTGTGTCAGCTACTTGGGCAGGGACAAGAAGCACTGGTTGGACAGAGAAGGTACTGGAGATCTTGGTTTGGCCATTCAGCTGAATTCTCAACCCTATAGCTGTGTCAGTGGGGATTCTTATTGGGGATCTGGAGAAAGAGGGAGAAATCAGCGCCAGACTGACTGTGATCTCTGTGTGCTCTTAAGCTAAATTGCACTTTACTGTGTCTGTGCACTTGTCATTTTCTACATTCCCCTCTGTTGCCAGTGGTGAGGATTGAGGCTCCTTGATTAATAGGCAAGTGCAGGGGAATCACAATATAGTATGTATGTGTGTGTATATATATATATATATATATATATATATATATATATATATAAGTGTTTGTGCATGTGTGTGTGTGTGTGTGTGTGTGTGTGTGTGTGTGTGTGTGTGTGTGTGTGTGCAGATTTAAACACAGCTAAGTACTTCTGATTTCTTTCTCTTAACGTTTTTAATGCAATGGCACACAGCAAATGTATGTTAAAGTAAATTCAGCTGTATATTATGGTTGCCATCAATGGTCACATTTCTTTTGTGGACTACAAAATCCTATCTAACAATGTAATGACTGACTCACAGTCAGTGATAATCTCTTACCATGGATCTGTGTGTATCAGCTATGCATCTCGCTCTGGGAGGATGCCACAAAAAAAGCATAAAAGACCTTTTTATGAACATTTGCAGTGCACCTAGTTGATAAGGTTGCCACTTGTCTCCCTTTCTGCAGTTCTGTCCTCTGTGTGTGTGTGTGTGTGTGTGTGTGTGTGTGTGTGTGTGTGTGTGTGTGTGTGTGTGTGTGTGTGTGTGTGTGTGTGTGTGTGTGTGTGTGTGGGGAGGGGGGCTTGAAATTGGTAAATGTGTTGATACTTTACGAGAAAAAATATTTTCTGACTTTCTCTAAATGTCACAGAAATCTTTGATAGCACGTTTAAGTTATCTTAACATATAACTATTATAAATAACCAACATTTAAAGCTTAACATTTCAAATCGGTGTTGCTGCTTATATACATTTGTCAGTAGAGGTGACAACTGCCTTTAAACCCTGACTGATCTAATTGCTTTGTTTAGCTATGAAAGGGGAGTATTAAGTTTTTCTCTTCTGTACAATAAAAAGAGTGAAAAACATTTCTACACCTTACTGTTTTTTTATTATATCAGCTGTTGTGTTCCTGACATTAGCAGGATTAATTGCCCATCTAAGATTGACAGCAGTACCTGACCGGGTAAACTACAGTTTTAACTATGTCTATGATATGTCATGCAGGTGGAGAGAAATTCCACTGCAAAGTATGTAAGAAGTTAAGCTTAAAAAATACATGGGCTTTCCTTCCTTTGATTCCAATTAAAGGAAATAAACATTTTAAAAAGGACAAGCATGTTTCCAGTACCAACACAATACTGGAACCATATTGTAGGGAGAAAAGAAACCTAAAGATTGAGTTAAACTGTAGGAGAGGGTGGAGTTTTCCTTTAAATATAGAAGTCTTTCTTTCAGACTTGTTTTTAGTATTTGCATAAGAATATCCACCTTTCTTGTCTAAAGATGATGCAAGTCGCTCTAGTATTGTATTTTTTGATGATTCATTCTTACCTCATAAAATACTGCTTAGAGCAGTTTTCCTAAGGTGCTTTTAAAATCTATTCATGCATCAGATGTTTTAAAACCACTTCAAAAAAAAAAAAAAAAAACTCAGTAACTCTGTGACTTAACCTTGGGTACTTTGTTTCTTTTTTGAATCCTGTACCTTAATATTTTACCCTCAGACGAAGTAACATGTCAACATATTATTACTATTATTGTTCTGATTTTTATTCCACCTGGATCACCCAAAAGTCTTACTAGATAGAGAGATAGATAGATAGATAGATAGATAGATAGATAGATAGATAGATAGATAGATAGATAGTTATACATATATTTGTTTTCTGGCTCTACTCTTATTTCCTTGTTGTAGAATTTTCTTCATCTCAGTTTCAAGGACCACTAAAAGTTCATTGTTTAGTCTCATTAATTTATTTAGACTTTATAATAAGGCCATTTTAAAGTCTTATGTTGTTTTCTTTCCTGTACTAAAAAGAATCACAACAGAATCACAGGATTACGTTCACTCCTATGTCCTCTGGCAGTTAAGTTCAGCAACAAGTTCTGTTATATAAAATGCAGTTTTTCAAGTCTGTGAATCTGCAAGATTATTTCTGTACAAGTCAAATTCGGATGATTAATTACACATGTATACAATAAAAGTCTTCTGTGTAAAACTTTCTGCAGAAGCTACCCAAGCATCAACAAATAATCTGTGACATCTTGAAGCCGTAAGAGAATGCAACAAATAATCTCTGACATTTTGAAGCCAATGAATGCATGAAGCAGCATCTAATCTGCAATGCAGTGACGTCCCTAACAATGCAGCCCACAGCAATTATGATCTATGTTTGATAATGTGGATCAGGTAAACTGTAAGGGAAAATTCCAGTATTTAGGCAGGATTCTGAAAAGCAACTGGACCCTGTACATCCAGACTCTATGTCTTTAAACCTTCTTATCTACTGGCACGAGTCTGTCATTTTTTGTGATGTTTACCTATGAGATATTGGCAATGAATACAGTCAATGCTGAAGGCACTAGCGAGGCCATTTATCTGCCAAATGTATGCATAATTTTCACTGCACAGTTGACATAAAATGTCTTTTGTAGCTATGTGTTCACCACTGACCAGAAAATGGCACATAATGTTCCTCTGCAGCTTTCAGCTGATAGTGCTTTACCCATCCGGACTTCATAGTTCTAATATTTGTGCCATTTGCAGTGCATGGTCCTAAGAGCTATGCTGACGACTCCACCCTAATATGTGCAGCCCCCACACTAAAAGACCTCCACACCATAACCCAAGACTCCTTTCTATCTGTCGAAACATGGCTCACTAACTCCCATGTACCAAAGAAAGTTTGCCTGGAAGCAACTGCACGGCTCAGGGAAAGCCAAATCAGAAAAAATAAGCCAGCATAATAAATCCAAAGGACAGCAAAAAAATTGCACAGACCGGTTTCGGCTGGTGTCACATACACAGCCTTCATCAGTGTAACACAAGCAAAATCAAAGCTCTCATATAAATACACTCCACACAGTTGTGATTGGTCAATACTAAAATTTGTCATTCAATCCTGGTGGGAAAAGACCACCTAGTTTGATAATCCACTTTTTTTCTTTTGAATTTAACAAAGAATGCCAACCAGTTTTGTTAGATTTTTTGCCACGGATAATATCAATAACAGTAAAAAGAAAATTAGCAGATGGATGTGTGAGTTGATGTTTATATAATGCATTATTTAGTCTGCCTTTTTTGATGTTACTAGTGTGCTCAGAGATTCTAAGCCTGAGTGGCCTAGAAGTTTGGCCTATGTAAAATGCCCCACATGTACACATTGCTAAATAAATTAGCCAATCAGAACTACAATTTGCAAAGAACTTTATGTCATATACAATAGGGGAATTCCTGCTTGTGAATTCCTTGGTTTTAGATATTTTGGGGCAATTGATACAGTGTCCACAGGGATAACATCCTACAGGAATGGTACCAGTAATGGTAGTTTGTATAGGTTCTAATCCTCCAATGTCATGGGAATGTTTATAATGACTAAAGGTACTACCTAAATTTCTGCCTTTCCTAAAAGAGAACAAACATTTGGGGGGAACAATTGAAGATAAATCATTATCGTATAATAGAAGATTCCAGTGTCTGTGAATACTCTGGATCAGAGCATCAGAATTTCTTCCATAAGTGGTAGTAAATCTGATGGGATGAACAGTTGAAACAGTATCAGATTTATAAGTGAGTAAATCTTCCCTATTCATATGTCCAACTTTGTGTATTGCATCAAAAACATGACCCATCACTAACTCCCATCTCATTCTTAATTCCAGCAAAACAAAACTCCTTCTCTTCAGCCCAACAATATTCCCTTTACCGTACCTCACTTTTAATATTTTGTCTAAAAACAAAATGATGATCACTCCAACAACCCACACTAAACTACTTGGAGCAAAATTCACAATAACTTGACATTTGATATTCACATAGCCCAAGCCATCAAAAAGGTTCACAAGAAACCAGGTCTCCTGTATTGGAACAAGCAATTTCTTACAAAACACACAAAAGCCACTGCAGCTCAAACACATCTCTTGTCTACCCTTCTCTATGCCTCCTTAGTTCCAAACAATCTCTGCAAGACTGACTTAAGCAAACTGGAATCTTGTTACAATAAAATTGCCAAGTTTGCAAATGAGGCCTCATATAAGACTCATCACTGTACATCTCCAAAACAGCTGAACTGGCTGAAACTTCCTCAACTGCTACAATTTAATCAACTAACCTTTGCACATAAAATATTCCATCACCCAGAGAAAATCCTTGCTCTCCAAAATCTAGTACAACCATATGCCACTACTAGAACTCTACGCCAAGTAATCAAAACCATCTAAATACCACCAAAGCTAATAATGATGTTAGGAAGTCTCTCTTCTCTAATACTAATTTTAAAATATGGAATAAGCTGCCAACCCCAATGACCTCCAACTGCTCTACTACACAATTTAAAAAGCTCCTTAGGTCACACTTCATGAACAAATGGTTATTTTCTTGAAACTCTCCTGGGTAAGCACCTCCCTAAAATTGCTGCAAATCATTGTATAAAAATTATGAATTTCATAGCAACAGCTATCATAGACTGTATAAAACTAGCTTTTTAGCATCTCAGAGTGTTTTACTCACTGATTTTCTCCTTCAATACATTTCTACTCTCCACTGTTACTTAACTGTTATTCTCAAACAATCATGCTTGTTACTAATTGTTTATTTGTTATTCCTGTAATCATTTTTACTTTATTTCTATGTAATCATTGTAACTTTCTCTTTATGTACTCACTTGAATGCTTGTAAATATTGCAATGTCTGTAAACACTGATATGTCTGTAATTGGAACTTTTCTCCCAGGGCTTCTGCTGAAAATGGACCTGTGTCCAGTCAGACTTTCCCAGTAAACAAATGTAAAATAAAATTATATATATATATGTATATATATATATATATATATATATATATATATATATATATATACACACATATATATATATATATATATATATATATATATATACACACACACAAATTGTGTGTGTGTGTGTGTGTGTGTGTGTGTGTGTGTGTGTGTGTGTGTGTGTGTGTGTGTGTGTGTGTGTGTGACAAAGGGAAATACTGCCAGCCCAGCTATCTTGAATTTTGTAAATAATTCTATGTAATTTGTGAATATTGATATGATTTATACAGAAGTGTGTATAAAGTACTAAGCTAAAATGTAACCACAGCTGCATCGCAGGCCAGCAATCCAAAGGACAACCAGGCTGGCCTTGGAGATGTATCACTCTCAGAAAATGGAGAGTTAAACCATTCCACAGAGGACTTAAAAATCTGTCTGGAGTTAAAGAGACTTAAACTGGAGGCCAAGCGTTTGGAAATATAGGGAGCAGTAAAACTACAACATCTGGAAGCTGAAGAGAATGACAGGCAGAGGCAACATGAAAAGGAGATGCTGACTCTTCTCCAGAGTCATGGAGATAACATGGAATGGAGTAACCATACCCCAGAAACAAAAAAGGTCAGTAAATGTCTTCCACAATTTACAGATGGGGATAATTTTGATAGCTGCAGTCATATGTTTGAAAGGGTATATAAACAGTTTAACATTGACCAAGGGCTCTGTGTACAGTTCCTGACCTCCTAACTCCATGGTAAAGCTGCAACAGCTATTTCTAAATTGTCTGATACTGATTGCTTAAATTGTAATACTGTAAAAACTGTCTTTTAGAGTGCTTTCAGTTAATACCTAAAGCTTATAAAAAAATGTTTCGTGAACATAGATGCAAGGAAGATGAAAGTGTGTGTGAATATATTGCTGTACTAAGCACTTATTTTCATAGGTCACAGGATCACAGGATCACAGGAGGTTACTAGGCTATTGGCCCTGAGGCCCTTAAAAGCCTAGCCAAGAGTTTAGCCCATGTTTAGACAAATCAGCATGAGGGATTCCCTGCCTACAGCGACCCAACATCCAGCCAGTACACCAAAACCTTTTACTACTTACAAGTACATGGTATGTCGCACGTATGCTCCTTGTGAACACAGAGCATAAAAGCGACATCTGCACATACTAATTGAATGCCCCAGGAGGAACACCAGTCCAAGGAACAAAAGAGGTAAACTGTGCATCCAAAAGAAAAACAATAACCAGGAGGAAGGAGGGAGGGACAGAATACTGCAACAGTGAAAAGAAGGACATCTATCGTTATGGTAAGATTTTACACAACTATACTATGTCCTTCTATTCTACTGTTGCAGTTTTCAAAACATGAAGGAGAGTACCAAAGCTCAGGAAGAAACATGGGAGGAGGAAGGACCAGTAGAACTCTCTTAAAAAACATGAAGAATGGCTCTAGCAAAGCCAACTCTTGATATGGAAACTCCACTCAACTTGTACTGCTTGCTAAAGGTATGTACAGAAGTCCAAGCAGCTACTTCAAAAATGGAGTTAGTGTCCAAACCCTTGATAAAAAAACAAAAGAAGTCACAGCCCTAGTAGAATGAACCTTAACAGAATAAGGAAGGCTCGTACCATGAAAATAAATAACAGAAAGAAACAGCCTTAGAAATCCAAGAAGAAATAGTCTTTGAAACAGACAATCCCAATGACCTGGTATTAATAAAAAAAAAAGGACAGCCTAAGTCTTATCTAAATAAAACCTGAGTTGTCTATGCATATCCAAGGTGTCTAGCACCTTCTCACTAGCAGACTGCACAGAAGGGAAAAAAGTGGGCAAATGAATAACTTGATTAAGTGATAACTCATTCACAACCTTGGGCATGAAAGAGAGGTTAATATGCAAGGATGCCCTATCCTTATGAAAAAAAAACAAAAAAGGAGGAGAAGTCATAAGGGCTTATAGCTCTGATACCCATCTGGCAGAAGTCAAAGCTATCAACAAAACAGTCTTCCAAGTACAATGTTGCAAGGAAGCTGAAGTCACAGGCTTAAAAGAAGCCAAAGTCATTTTTTCCAAAACAAAGTTAAGATCCCAAGGAGGAGGAACAGGCTTCCTGGGAGGTCTAATGTGAAGGACACCTTTAAGGAATTGTTTAGCCTCAAATCTAGAGGCTAATGGAGGAGATAAAGGCAGACAAGCAGAAACAGCTAACAAGTGGGCCATGACAGAGGAGTAAGCCAACCCAGCACCAAGCAATACACACACATACGAAAGCACATTAGTGTAGTCCTCATCCTTAGTACTTTTCTGGTCAAAGAAATACTGCTAGTGAGCTGTGACCTATTAAACCACCAGCAAAAAAAAAAAAAAAAACGGTAGAAATATCCATCCACTGAGCATCTCCTTGACTGGTCCTGAAAAGTCACCCCCCCCCTTGTGATAATATAGTTCTTCAACCTAGCATTATTGACAGTTGGACTATCCTTGTTTCTCTTGCCACCCTTGTTGACTTGGGTCTCCTGAGGCAGTCTTGCAATTGCCTTATGTACAATGACAACCCTCTACTAATAACTCACTCTAGTACAGAGTTTGAAAGATTTATCTACACCAAGAATTTTGAATTCCTGCTCTCTCGCACTTGAAAGAGTAACACTGAAGAGGTTGTTAACTCATCCACCACTACTCATACACATAGTATGCATCAAATACAAAAGTCACCATATGGGGAGGTTCTCTCAAAAAAAAACATAATGAAACACTAGAGACCTCCAAAGTACAAGACTGCTACAACTAACACAGTTCCCAGAGCACCCATGACACACTGTAAAACCTGCATCTCACCTACCAAGCCCGCAAGGCATAACACTCGAAAAACAAATTTTCTGGTCAGTGGAGACTCCATAGTTAGATACATGGATGTCCCACACACCAGGATGGACAAGGAGAAAGTTATGGTCAGCTACCTGTCCAGTGCCAGGATTTGTCAGATCAGGCATGCACTCAGGTCTCTCAGCAACAAGTACCATTATGACTGTCATAATATCTATATTTGGATCACATGGCTAGACTTATAAAAGCCCTAATGGCTATTAACCTATGATACACCTATGAGTCTAGGAACCTATGTCTCTTCAAGACTGAAGCAGCCTATAAATGCTTCAACATGTCCAAGCCTACATCTTTAAATCTTTACACTGTTTAACCTGTTTTCAGTTCTGCTTTTGCATTTGAATAATCTATAGAATAAAAGAGATGTAATGCTGCCTCCCACACTAAAAGTTATTGTATAGTTAAATGTACAATGAGTTTGCCAATATTTTACTTGTATGTTTTGTATTTGTAGTATAATGTTTGAATTCATCACGTATTTGTCTTTATTTACTTGATTTGCATTTACTGTCTTCATAGTGTTTGACTTCACCAGTTATATGTCTGAGTTATACCCTGAACTGAGCCAGGAAATGGTCCACTGGGTTCAATTATTTTTGTGATTGTAGGCAACTGTTAAACTTTGTGTGTATTCTTTGTAAATCTTTGTAAAATGTTTGTAATCTTTTCTGTACTATTGTTATGGGGCTTTTCTCCCTGGGTCTCTGATGAAAAGGGGTTACTTGCCCAACGGGACACTACCTGGTTAACAAATGTAAAATAAAACAAATAAATAACTAAATGCTCTATCCTGGTTAACAAAATAAAATAAACAGAGCTCAGTATTTTCCCTATATTGGACTTTACACAGCTAATAACATATAGGGCAGGATTCACAAAACCTCCGTGTAAGAGTTAATATGTCTTACACGGAGGCTGCAGTCTAATGGTATGACGTCAGCATACCATGCATATTCATGAGGGCATGCATGCTGAATCACACCCTAGGCTAACATGGTCCATGTAGGAAAGTAGGGGGCGTGTCTGAATGCTGAGTTCTGCAAAGGGACACACCCCCAGAAGAGTCAGAGTCCGGAAAGTAAACTCCCACGAGCGAGTCCGCGGAAATGTCAAGGAACACAACACCACACATGCCCCCACAGACTATAAACCCAACTGTAATGTAAAATGTAAAAATAGCAGTTTAATTTTTTTTTTTTATAATTTCCAAAATGTTTGCCCATAGTTGCGCTCATTTGCGTGGGTATGTTGTCCACTCAGTCACAGTTAGCAGTCATTGAAAAGCATATAAGATCTAAATATGCAAATTAAGCCAAGTAGCAATAGCGTAGCGGTAGAGACGTTGGCCATAGAGGAGGTAGTCATGGTTCAAGCCCCCACAACATCATTTTCTATTTTTATTTAAATAAGCATGAAACAATCCCCTGACATATATGTATATATATATATATATATATATATATATATATATATATATATATATATATATATAACTATAATTTAAGTAAAATGTAATGAAATGGGCCATGTATTTTGAAGAAATCCGACACAAGAAAATATAAAAAAATTGTATAAGTGCCCATAGCTAAGCAAGGCTTTACAAATCTGAATATGAGTGCCCATAGGTGAGCAGCGGTCTAACAAGCGTAATATGACTGCCCGCAGGTGAGCAGCGGTTTAACAGGTGTAATATGAGTGCCCGGAGTTGAGCACCACTTTAACACGCTTAAAATGAGTGCCCGTAGCTGAGCAACACTTCACACAGCGTAATATGCATGCTCATAGCCAAATAATGTGTTACCCAGCGTAAGCTGTTTGCGCGGAGCTGCGCAGCGCACGAACCGGCTTACCGGCGGGTAACGTCGAGCAAGCTGTATCAAAACTGCCTTTACACAGACACACCTCCTACCCTGTCTAGACAGTAGTAAAAACAAAAAAGCAATGCCCAGGCTCGAACCCAGGATACTGTGCACCATAGTCAAAATACTGAACCACTAAGCCATGACAGTTGTACTGAGAAATGCAGTATTAGCATATATATATGAATGAATGGGAATAGAAGCATGACAAGGCAGGTTTTCTTAAGCTGATAAATATCTAAAATGGCCAATCACAGATAAGTGCGGGAAAACGGGCATATATAAGCCCCATAGGTGGGAATACACAGCATAACTGATTGTGGTACCCATTTGCAGTCAGGATGGCAGGTGCAGGAGAGGGAAGTCGCTTTAGAGCACAGAGTTGGGGTGTTGAGGAGTCCAAATATATGGTGCATACAAGGCAGAGGCATGGAACCGGTTGGCACATGATCTCACTAGTGCCACAGGTATACCAAGGACTGGTGAACAGGTCCGTCACCACCATGTGAATCTGAAGAGATGTAAGCAGGACCAACTGAACCGTTGGATCCAGGAGGCCCGGCAAATGCCCAACGCCCCACTACTGAGTAAGTATCCATGTAATTAAGTATGTAAGAAATTATCCTAGCCTATATTATGGAGATGTATGTTCCAATATTACTTCATTTATAGTACAGCTGCAGGTGTCTGTTCCATGAATCAGCGAGCCTATGCTGATAGGCTGGAGAGGTTGCGCCACCAGGCAGGTTAGTAATTATTTTGCTGGAATTGTTATAGAATATAATGAGACAGCTTGTAAAAGAGTTCAGTGTTGTTACATATTAATAAAGTTCAAATAAGCCTAGAAGACAGATTCTGCTAGTACTGTAAGATTAGATAAGTGATGCAGCCTGTAATCCAGAAATAAACATTAAACAAGTCTGAAATAGAGTTTCCACCTGTATTGTAATATCAGATAACTGCTTCACCCTGAAAATGACTGGTAATCAATCTACAAAGGATAGACATGTGTCAAATACATCCCCTTTTAAAATCTGCCATATGAAATAAGTGAGTCTGTTTGAAAGGACTGTTGTAACGAAGTAAGAAATGTTAATAACGCCTATAATTAAGTACCATCTTGAATTGTAAAAATAAAACAAGTGAGAGTGTGAGAAAGAGGGATGAATCGACCAAGAAAGCTGTAATATGTCTGGAATAAAGTTATACTGCAGTCAGTACATAATGAAATGAATGAGACAGCCACAACCAAAGAGTGAAATGGGTGTAATAAAGTACTGAACCTGGAATGTGTCTGTCCCACAATTTGTATATGGTGTTGTACCCTTGCAATATGGAGATAGTATGGTTGTATGAAATACTGAACATCCACAGTTGTCTAGAGCCATATAAATCAAATGTAGCAGGATGCTGTACCTGAACACAGCCAGATATGAACATGTATGAATAAAAATGGAATGTATATTAATGCAGCAGTAACATTCCCATCACCAACATTCCTAAGGTTACATATAGGAAACTGTTACAAAGACATGTAGGGGATATATATCTGCAGCTACTAGGAATGTACAGCATATGTATAGGTAGTTTAAGTTGTTAATGTAATATTTCTTCACCCTACCCCATTTTCACAAATGATGCCATTCCACACCAAACTGGGTATGTGTATACACAATTAATTCCCATGGACATTTGTCCTGTTGGTTCATACATATCTGCATTTACGTTGATGCATGTGCCCTGTTCACATATCCAAACCTGATGGCCTGTTGCCATCAATCAACCGTGCATGCTGTTGGATTGTGTACTGTTGTTCTAAATATGCATGTGTTATGCTTGCTGTTCAATGTTTGGAATTCATGGGTGTTTGGTTAATGGGAATACTGATGCATGCTGTTACAACTAATTTTGAATGGTGTTGTTTGTTACTAACCCAAAATGTCATAAAATACTGCTAAACATAGGACAACAGGGAAGGCGGGTTCCAGCGGACCCACCTCTCCCACCTCAGCTGGCGAGTGCACCTGGCACCAGTGCCCAGGCCGGTACCCTGTGCCACCTTCGGGTGGAAGCGCTGCAGGGGGTGGGGCTCACCCCCCCTTTGCAAGCGTGGCCGGAGGAGAACGTCCACTCACCCTCCATAGTGTCTGGTCTGTGGTGCGTAGCGAGATCAGGCATGCTGTGCTTGATCCCCTATGCCAGCTCAAGGCAAGGGTGGCACAACTCATGGGTGTGCCTGCCCATGCTATACAGCCCCGAGCACAGCCCCATCCTGGGCAGTGAAGGCACAGTGGTAACTGCCCATGGGTGGGGATCTCAGTTCCACTGTTGCCATCTGTGGGCTCATGGGCTCGCGCTATCCAAACATCCATCCCCGTCAATTGAGTTCCCCCCCCACATGTGTCATACTCCGCCCCTGTATGAATCTTGTTTGTCTTGTCTGTTAACCTCCCCAACCTACCTCCCCAAATATATCTACTTCCTGTACCTCACATTCCACTCTCACCTGAAAAAAACCCCCAAAAAATGGCACTCTGTTCCCACAAAAAAATTACGCCCCATACATAGCTGCCCATTTTGCAGACATGTCTGCTGGACATGTCAACTGATAATTAACCAGGGGCGGCCCGTGCTATCGGACTGCTGGACTGCAGCCCCCTCAAAATAAAAAATAGAAAAACATTTTGCAGTAGTCCCGACTACTGTCGGTCTATACGCATGCTCCAGGCAGTCCGGCAGTCCCCATAGGGGGACACAAGGAGACGTCTGTGCACTTTTAAAGTGCACAGACTCGCTCGTCGCTGGGATTATGTGTCGGGTCCAGACTGCAACAGCAGCAGTCAGGACAGTCTCATCAGGAAGGAGCTTTGCTTGGTGTCTCGTGGGTCTTTGGAGTATTGCACAGACAGGATGTATTATGGAGAACAGACAGGTAAGTGTATGGTGCGTTTTACTATGTTTATACTGGATTAAAGGGTGTGTGTGTGTGAAAATGCCCCAGGTACTCATGGTGGTGTGGTAGGGAATACCTCAGGCTTGAACCCTGTACCCTGTATGCAGGTGTTAAAGACTTGAGTTCCCTACCCACCACCATTTGTAAAAAAATTGCAGACTTTTGCCTCATATTCGATCTGATCTGTTCCTCATAATATCTGTGGTTTGTAAATATTGCAATGCTTGATATTTGATGGTGTAGTAGTAGCATTGTTGCCTCACAGCTGCAGGTTCTCAGGTTTGATTCTTGACTGGTGTTCCTTCTTTGTGGGGTCTGTTATCTTCTCCCTGTGTTTGTGTGGGTTTGCTTTTATTTGATGTTGCACTGGTAGCATTGTTGCCTCACAGCTGCAGGTTCTCAGGTTTGGTTCTTGGCTGGGGTTCCTTCTTTGTGGGGTCTGTCATATTCTCCCTGTGTTTGCATGGGTTTGTTTTTATTTGATGGTGCACTGGTAGCATGGTTGCCTCACAGCTGCAGGTTTTTAGGTTTGATTCTTGGCTGGGGTTCCTTCTTTGTGGGGTCCGTATCTTCTCCCTGTGTTTGTGTGGGTTTGCTTTTGTGTCCTCCCATGTTACAAAGACATGTCTGCATTATTTCTTCCTGGGCCTTTGCTGAAAATTGTTTTTTTGTTCCAAGTCAGACTGTCCTGATTAACAAATGTTAAATAAAATTGACAGGCATTTGAATTTCAGACTTCAGGTTTCTGAATGTTTAATTCCTTGCATATTTGATGGTGCAGTGTTAGTATTGTTGCCTCACAGCTATAGGTTTTCTGGTTTAATTCTTGGTTGGGGTGGCTTCTGTGTGGAGTCTGCATCTCCTCCCTGTGTTTGTGTGGATTTGCTCTGGTGCCCTGCCATTTTACAAAGACGTGTCTGCAGTATTAATCCCTGCGTCTCTGCTGAAAATTGTTTTTGTTTTGTCTGCAGTAAAATTGACAGGCATTTGAATTTCAGACTTCAGGTTTCTGAATGTTTAATTTTTTGCATATTTGATGGTGCAGTGGTAGTATTGTTGCCTCACAGCTATAAGTTTTCTCGTTAGATTCTTGGTTGGGGTGGCTTCTGTGTGAGTCTGCATCTTCCCTGTGTTTGTGTGGATTTGCTCTGGTGCCCTGCCATTTTACAAAGACGTGTCTGCAGTATTAATCCCTCGCCTCTGCTGAAATTTGTTTTGTTCTGTCCGCAGTAAAATTGACAGGCATTTGAATTTCAGACTTCAGGTTTCTGAATGTTTAATTCCTTGCATATTTGATGGTGCAGTGGTAGTATTGTTGCCTCACAGCTATAGGTTTTCTGGTTTGATTCTTGGTTGGGGTGGCTTCTGTGTGGAGTCTGCATCTCCTCCCTGTGTTTGTGTGGATTTGCTCTGGTGCCCTGCCATTTTACAAAGACGTGTCTGCAGTATTAATCCCTCGCCTCTGCTGAAAATTGTTTTTGTTCTGTCCGCAGTAAAATTGACAGACATTTGAATTTCAGACTTCAGGTATCTGAATGTTTAATTCCTTGCATATTTGATGGTGCAGTGGTAGTATTGTTGCCTCACAGCTATAGGTTTTCTGGTTTGATTCTTGGTTGGGGTGGCTTCTGTGTGGAGTCTGCATCTCCTCCCTGTGTTTGTGTGGATTTGCTCTGGTGCCCTGCCATTTTACAAAGACTTGTCTGCAGTATTAATCCCTGCGTCTCTGCTGAAAATTGTTTTTGTTCTGTCCACAGTAAAATTGACAGGCATTTGAATTTCAGACTTCAGGTTTCTGAATGTTTAATTCCTTGCATATTTGATGGTGCAGTGGTAGTATTGTTGCCTCACAGCTATAGGTTTTCTGGTTTGATTCTTGGTTGGGGTGGCTTCTGTGTGGACTCTGCATCTCCTCCCTGTGTTTGTGTGGATTTGATCTGGTGCCCTGCCATTTTACAAAGACGTGTCTGCAGTATTAATCCCTCGTCTCTGCTGAAAATTGTTTTGTTCTGTCCACAGTAAAATTGACCGGCATTTGAATTTCAAACTTCATGTTCTTCAGAATACATAGTAGCACAACCTTTTTTTCTAGCAATTTTCCAAGTTTATAAGATGAATATTTTAAATTTGTCCCTATTTTTGGGACTGTATTCCCATTATTGGCTTCGTCCAGGTTTTTGTGCTAAGGTTGATAGCTATGGCAAGAACTGAATTCACTGAATATGTTTGAGGGCTGTATTCCCTCATTACTGGGTTTGTCCAGGTGTTTTGTACTAAGAGGTTGACAGCTATGGTGAGAACTGAATTCACTAAATGATAGCCATTTAAGTTTCAGTCTTCCTCTCTTTACAAAGCAGCTGATGTGGTAGTGGTATGTTACTCTGACTGTTTTTGCTCAGGGACCTTGGCAGTAAAATGTATGGTGGCAACACAACATTTTATTCTAGCAACTTTCCAAGATTATACAAGCAATGTTTAATGTGTCCCTGGTTTTTGGGCTTTTGACCCCCCAATACATTTTGGCTTTTTCCAGTTTTCTTGAGCTGCGAAGTTGAGATGCAGTTGAGTATTGAGTAGATTTTACAAGGAGCTGAGAGCTGCAGGGGAATAGAAGTTAAGTGCTTTGCCTAGTTAATACTATAGCACAACAGGTTGTGTACTTGCTTTTGATGCAGAAGGCTGTGGGTTCTACTCCCACAAGAGGTGGATGCTGCTGTAGTGAGAATGTTCTCCTTGGTGAAGATACTATGAGTCTGTTATCAGTTTGCCATCCATTTCCTCTTGCAATATTATTACTAGCTTATCATTTTTAATGTAATATAGGCAATTTATTCCTGAGGGGCAACAGACACTTTATTTTTCGATGAAACCATGAAATATAAAGGTGATTGCTAGCAGCAACCGCTTCATTAGTTACAGATTTCTTTAATGTGGAATTATTTAGATGACTTACTTCAGAGATTGTGCATATTTACTGATAATGGACTGTAGAATTGTGCATATTTACTGATAAAGGTGGACTGTAGAATTGTGCATATTTACTGATAATGGTGGACAGTAGAATTGTGCATATTTACTAATAATGGTGGACTGTGGAATTGTGCATATTTACTAATAATGGTGGACTGTAGAATTGTGTATATTTACTAATAATGGTGGACTGTGGAAGCCTGAGTAGACTTTTTTATGATAAATGTTCTCAACTGGGCAGTTTTGCCATTATGGGTGCATATGGTTTGTTTCATTGCTTAATGGAAAAATGTTCACAACAAATTTAAAACACCCTCTAACAAGTGTACTGTATTGCACAAGGAATATAATTTTAGTACAATGAGGAAGGTGTATCAAAGAGCACATGTATGTTTCATATGCAAGGGGCCTATAATTTGAAAAAAGCCCAAAATTAATCTATATCTGCCACTGGCAAAATGTATTTTCTTTGAATGTGGGTTTCAATGCTGTTTCAATGAATGTGAGTTTCAAGGGCAGAGAAGTTTTAATTATAAGTTTTCAATGTGAGACTGCATTGCTTTGTTTAACAGATGACTTAGTGTTTGTGCTGTAAAATACAAAATAAAACTTTCAAATGAAGTCCAACTCATCATAGAAGTAAAGCAGTATGCACATTAGTGTTTATGGTAAATGGAGTGAAATAGCCAAGTAATGGTTCATTGGAATGGCTGCAGAGGCTCCATTCAACCATTATTTTGTCAGGGGGGAAGGGCAGCAAACTCAGACAGGCCCAGCTGAACTATACCTCCCAACTGTCCAGATTTTCAAAGAATGAATAGATTTTTGCTTCTTATTTTTGGTTTGTTCTTCATAAAATTTGTAGTTTTCTGACAAATCATTTAGGAATTAAGTCACTAAATAATAAGTTTCAGACTTCATAACCTTCAGAAAAATGCATGTTAAAGTAAGAGCTGTTCTATCAACTGTCTCAATTTATACAAGAGCAATTTTAGTACTGTTTATATGTGCCCCAATATATTTGGCCTTGTTCAGATTTACTGCATTAACAGGTTGAGAGGTACATGCAAATAAATTGCTTTATAGAATTAGACATAGCCAACCTCTCAACTGTCCCCAATTTTGGCTCAAAATGTTGCTCTTCCCTAATAATCCCTCCACAAAATAGCAATTTTGGAAGAAAACATGGAGGGTTTACAATTAAGAAATAACTGTAATAATCAAAGTTATAGATTACTTGAAATGCATGTAGATTCTTTTATTTTGTCAGCTGCTCAAGGTAGCAGTACTAATATTAAAGTGTCGCTTCTTTGACAGGTAGCAGCTGTATTGTGTGTCTATTTTATATTTTTGCATCACATTTTTGGTCCATTTTTCATAAAGTTGTGTTTTTTGGCAAGTTAGTGACAAATCACTAAAGACTGAAGTTACAAAATGACAGACATTTGAGTTTTAGATTTTATACCCTTCAGAAAATTCATACTAATGCAAGACCTATTCTATTATCTTTCTAAGTTTATTAGAGCAATATTTAAAAATTGTCCTTATTTTTGGGCCTTTGTCCTACTACTGTGTATGGCTTTGTCCAGATTTCTTGCTCTTGAGGTTGACGGGTATGACAAATGTGTCAGGGCCATCACAGTCAGCCAGAGAGATTTCAAATTGTGACATGCTTGTTGCACCCAACTCCCCCATGTAGTGACTCTGGATGTGTCCAAGCAAGGCAAGGAGTAGTTGTATCTACCTTGGATGGGGAGGACACATTGCATAAGTACTACAGTGGCTTTTCATCTGTCCTTGATTTTGCAGAATGGTCTGGTTTCTGTCATATTTTTGTACTGTTGATTTATGCTTATTACTCAGATTTATGCTTATTACTCAAAGTGCCTGTTGCTCTGTGTTTAAGTAGCAATGCTTTAATGACCGTAAGGTAAGCTTGTCTGAGATCGTAAGATGCAAGTAAGCTTTAATAAGCATACTGTTAAAGAATTGCCAACATTGAAAGCCTTTCTGTTGTTGCCATGCAGAGAATACTTGACTAGATAATGTATAAGCCTTGGGTATTAAAGGACAGGATTCCATTATTTTAAAAAGCTCATTACACTTGTTGGAGACTTCCAGTCATCTCTACAGACTTTACCTGTAAACTAAACAGAATGCCAATCATGTGTGGTCCATAACCTGTACAGTAATCCTTTAAGCAATGTATCTTGAGCTCGTTTCTTGTTTGCTTTTCATTTTTTACTTTTATCATGTTTTCCCCATGAAACAAGTTGTCAGGCAGCAGGTCTTTTTTGGATAAGAAACATTTTTACAAGTGGGGGCATCACATAGATTTCTACTTTCAGCATGTTACTTGGTACTTTAAGAAAGCTGAATATATTATAATTAGAACTGCAGTGCAAGGAGAAGTGGTTTGAGTTGAGTGCTTCTGGTTTTTCTTATACTTGATTTTGACTGGCATTCCAGTAATGTATTTAAAAAGTAATTTATTTTTTCATGCCTCACAACCTTTTGTTTCCATCTAGATATTAAGTAAGCTGTCATGCAGCCAATGCATTGAAATATTTTTATTCTTCTACACTTATTTTTGTCTTGATTGGACTTTCATAATGATGGTTTGCCACCCAGGGCAGTGTATTTAATTAAAGTTAGTTTTTTGTGGTTTTGTGCATAGTTCCTTCCCTTTCTGGTAGACCACACCCCCTCCCCTTGACCCCACCCATTCAGCTGTCTCCTGCAGCCCCCCTGTGATTTGAAGTCACCAGCTGCCACTGTAATTAACATTGGCTGTACAACATATTTTGTTGTCCGCACCCCTCTCTCAGGGGTGAAATGTTTCAAACTTCACACCAAATTTCACACATATGCACAGATGTTGCTGGTAAAGAAATGGGCAGCTATGGGCCTTCCCTACATCCTTTCTGCACATCTCGAGCTTGTTTTCCTGCTGTCCTACCCTCTTTGTGCCCCCTTTTTCACCACTTTCCTATCTCCCAATTTTCTTTTCTTGAAAAGAAATTAGCGTGGGTGTTAGTGAGAGTAAGCACTTTTAAGTAGTAGTCAGCGGGTGTGTGCTTGTGTGCGCTTAGCTAAGCAAGTGTGCGTGTAGCTAAGCGACTGTGCGCATGTGTGAGCATTGTGCAAATCAGCGCAAACCCACTTACAACTGCTTAAAAGTGCCTTAGTCACTCTGTATGACAAGGCCTGTAGTCTGCTCATCAGCAAAATAAAATTCCCCTGTCAGTCTCGAACACAGGACCTTGGAAACACTAGTCTGCATGACTTACCACTAAGCCATAACTGATATACAAGAGCTTGGTGCTGAAAGCAATATATCATGACATAGAAGGACTGAATGTAAAGGGAATATATGAAGGCCATTACACAAAGCTTGTTTCCTGTATCTTTACTGTCAGTTCTTGTGGAATTGCATTACATTAGTGTGATAAGAGAAACAGCCATGCTAGGAGGTAATAATGTTTGAGTGGCACCTTACAAACCACGCACGGTATCAGAGCAGGATAAACACCACCATATTTGAATAGGTATGAGGCCAGACATCCCAACTTTGACTGATTTACAGGGATGTCCTTCATTTGTCAAAAAATGTTACCTGTGCCCCACTGACTCCCTGCGAAATGTACTAACAGTAGGCAGAAAGGTGGGGAATCCCACGTAATGGTGACCGTCAATAAGTTAAAGTACACACTACTTGCATGTCAGAAATGGTGTAGTAATATATATGCTCAAAATACCCCACAGTCACAACTGCAGAATATCTGCAATATATCACGGGTGTATCCCACTGATATGTACCGTTCCCTGAGGCTGCTCAAATATATACCCGAGAGTATCTGAGGCCTACAAGTGTCAGAAACACACAGGCATATCAGCCTGTCTGCTGTTACACACTCTGCGAATAGTTGTAGAATTGCTTCCACAAGCACACCCTCATGTAGGAGTACAACCCAGAAATATCAAAGGATGTAGCCATCTAACAAACTAAGGACAGTATAGCAGTTTACAAGCACTGCATGTGCCTGATATTCATAACTGTTAGTACAAAGTACAAGGCCCTACTACTGCTCAGCAGCAAAATAAAATACCCTTGTAAGTGTCAAACCCCAGACCTTGGCCTCACCAGACTGCATGCAGTGCCACCAAACCACACCAAACATATAAGAAATTGCTGCTGAAAGAAATATATCATGCATTACAAAAAGTGAATGTAAATGGAAAATAGGAAAGCCATAGCAACACATTTCAGTAAAGACAAATATCAGGCCTTTAAGGAGTGAATGTAAAGGCAGAATAGTGAAGCCATAGCAACACATTGCAAGAGCTACTGATGTATACCAGTTAATCCACGTGTCCCACAGGAAAGTACATACTCCCATGTAAACAGTGTTAGCATTATTAGGTGTGAGTTAACATACACACTGAGAAGAATGAACTGCAAGAAGCAACAGTCAGGTTTCAGTACAACATGCATTTCAGTGGCTGCAACAAAGCCTTAGATATGAGAGACATACCAACCTTTTGACTGACACAACAGTGTCCACAGCAAACCAGCATGGTCCCCACCTTGCTAAACTGAATGGCCTACGCCTACCTAACTTAACATTTTATAGCACTGTCCTGAAATCACAGTGAGAACTGCAATTACCACACAGCAGGCTGCATGCAATTAGTAAATGCTGGCCAACAATTGGTGCAGAGGCCATCACATGCACATGTGCAGATACCTACAAAAGCAGCCTGTACTGACACTCCACCCATGCAATGATATCATTGCAGCAAATGGAGGGAGAGAGAGAGACAGAGAGAGAGAGAGAGAGAGACCAACAAAAAAAAAAAAACAAGCCATCAAGTCATCAAGCCAGCCAGCCAGCCAGCCAGCCACCCAGCCAGCCAGCAAGCCATCCAAAAAAGCTGTCAGAAACAAAGGTAATGTAAACTACATAATCTAATAATCTACATACTGTGAACCCTCCATATGTGTTAGCAGTCTGTATCTATATGTATATGAAGATGTGCATAGGGCAAGGGACATACTGCAACTGTTAGTGAAGGCTGGACATACATATGTAGTTGAAGGTTGCTATGTGCACATATAAATGTAGGTTGTAGTACAATGTACAATGTACAATGTAGGTTGTACAGCAATGGATGTTTAGAAGTATGTTAGTGTGTGTATGTATATATATATATATATATATATATATATATATATATATTTATATATATATGTACATAGATAGAGAGGTATGTATAAATAGACATATATAGATAGATAGAATATGTATATACATATAGATGTATTAGACACATACATATATAGATATATATAGATACATACACATATACAGACATATATGAATGTCTATAGATATGTATGTATATGAATATATCTATATATGTCTATATATATATATATATATATATATATATATATATATATATATATAGAGAGAGAGAGAGTGAGAGAGGCACATGGGGGCAGATGTATTGCAACAGGTGTCTGGTGACGAAGGCATGGACTGAACACCAGTGTGGATACTGGAGTACCATACCCCATTCCAAAACACTTTAACCACTAACTACCACATAGGTGGTTGCCTGCCTACTACTGGAGGTGTCAGAATGGAACATGGGAAACAAGTGTACAATAGCCTCCCCTTTGATATTCACAGTGGCACACTAGTTTTGTAATCCCTGTACATGGTACGTGTCATCACAAATGGTGTGTCAGCTAGGGAAATGTAAGTCAGTGTACCCCTTTACACCTCACAATGTCCTACATGGTATGTACCTCCCATGACAACTACAGCAAGGGAAAAGGCCACAGACATACCTAACAAAGAGTGATAATGCCCTCAAACACATTCCCTATGCAGAGTGACTGACAAAACCACAGATAGAGTGCCTTTCATATGACCTACACAGAGGTTACCACTGCTGGATATACAGAGTTATGTCACACCCATACCAGTTATCCAACCACCATGGTAACACCTCACAATCTGTCCAGCCTAAATGACCTATGGCCCTCATCCTTGTCACCGCAGTAAAGAGCACATGCTGGAGGTACAGGTTCCTATCCACAAATAAGCCATACCCTGGACTAAACCACCCAGCATTAACAAGCAAGGCTCCTTATTAGTAGATGTCAGACATACCCCTGATGAATGTTATGGAGATGGGTAATATGCCGTATGAGTCACCTCTGTGTAACTGTTTGACAGGAGCAAGTACAATCACATTACATGTGTCCCAAGGGGCAGGGTAGCATAAGGCTATGCTGCCATAGGCCCAGGGCCAACAGCATAGTACCTACCTATGACACAATGCACACACACATGTACTCATTGCAATACCAACTATGTGAGGTGGAATGAGTGTGACACTGACTGTGTGCAAGATCTGTAATGGTGTGATTGCTCAGCATGACTTTGTGTCTGTCATGGTAGTGTGTGTCCTCGATGTGAGGCCAGAGAAGGATGTGTTAGTTATTGGGATACAAACATACTACATTGCCATATGTTGTGCTGCAGTTCCCTGTATGATCATGTGTGTAGGTAGGGGTATGGCAGCAAAGACTAGGGTGGATTACCAGTGAAACTGTAAATGTGCATTGCATGCATTGCATGGGATGACAATAGTCTCCATCCATTAGCTTGATACATACCCCTAGTGTGAGGTTGTGCATTGTACCTCAAACAGTGTGTCGAGTGCTGGTGTATACTAGTTTGTTGTATGGAGTGTGCCAGGCACTGTCATACAGTTGTTGGTTGAGCACTGATATGTGGTAATTTACATGTGTATCCCCTGATAAACAGACAGATGCTATATATGGCAGTTCAGTGATATCAGCACAGTAGAGTATTACGTGTGCCATATTACTTGCTCACGTATTTTTCTTTTCCTTCTAGGGCAATGGTGCATCAGTGCAACCCCTATTATTCAGCTGCAGAGGATGAGGAGATACACCAGAGCCTGGTGCAGGATTTTTCCACACTGTTTTCCAGAACCAGCCAGAACCAGCAGGAGAGGGCTGCACTGTGGCAAGACCTTGTCTGTTGGGTAAATGACATAGGCATGCATAACCGGACATATGAGCAGGTACGCCATCACTGCAGTGATTTAATTAGAAATGTCCATCAGCGTGCATCTGATATCCACAGACAACAGCTTGCCACAGGTGGTGGGGTACCTATCCACCCCCCCTCCCCCTCACCAGAGTAGAGGAGCTCCTCCTAAGTGTTGTGACTCCAGGCCAACAACAACAACATCCACAGACATGTGTCATGATGGAGGCTGGAGCCACCCAGCATGTGGACATGGAGTGTGCAGGTAACATGCCATATCTGTAGTTGACTGTTCTCTGTACTGGTAGTTCATGCATGTGTGAGATATGTACTGTGTGTGTAGCTGTTATCTTACCTATTCTTGTGCAAGATTGATATTTTGAATATCATCAGTACACCTGTGAAAGCCAACTGTTGTACTACTGTACTGTATCATACTCACAGTATCAATGGCACAGTTGTGGCCACTGACAATAACTCTCTTATTTGTGCAGGTCCCTCTGGAGTAGCAGCAAGGCAGCCAATCCATGCTGGTGAGTGTGTAATAACAATACTAATTAATACTAATAATATTAATAATATAATACCCTCAAACAGTATTGTGTATGTGTTGGATTGCAGGTGTGTGTGTGTTTGTATCTGCTGTACTGAGGTGCCCTGTGTGCCTGTGTGCATGTGCATGTGCCCGTGTGCGTGTGCATGTGCATGTGCATGTGCATGTGCCCGTGTGCATGTGCCCATGTGCCTGTGTGCATGTGCGCATGTGCATGTGCCCATGTGCATGTGTGCATGTGCCCGTGTGTGTATGCATGTGCCTGTGTGCATGTGTGCATGTGTGCATGTGCCGTGCATGTGTGCATGTGTGCATGTGTGCCCGTGCATGTGTGCATGTGCCTGTGGTGCATGTGCATGTGTGCATGTGCCCGTGCATGTGTGCATGTGCCCGTGTGCATGTGCATGTGTGCATGTGTGCCCATGTGTGCATGTGTGCATGTGCCTGCAGTGCGTGTGTGTGCATGTGCATGTGCGTGTGCGTGCATGTGTGCATGCATGTGTCTGTGTGCATCTGTGCATGCACCTGTGTGCAAACTGTGTGTTTCCTGTCTTCCTCTCACAGGTTCTAGTGTTGCTCTGTTACGCAGCAGCGGGAACCTGAAGCCACTGCTGGGGATAGTGATAATGATGATACATGTGTAATGGCACAGGGAGTTGTGACAGGGTCTGTTGTTGGTCAGCCAATCGACAGTACACAGCAGTCAACCCCATCAATGCGCACAGTCATCCTGCCGATACATCCATTGTCACCAATGTCTTTAGCTGAGGGACAGCATACAGTGGGCATTGACCAGGGTAATGTGGTATCAGTGGCACATGCATCCCTTCACAGCAGCCATGGCCAGAGTCCTGACATGGTACCACACAGGCAGATGTCTAGGGGTTCTCGTGGGAGCATCCGTGGTCATACTGCCCCGTCAGATGTGCCCACAGAGGTCTTTCAACCTCAGCTATGTTCCGGGCTGTAATGCAGGCACAGGCACGTATGGAACGGTACACCAGATGAGGTCTGAGGGAGCTTAGAGCACATCACACTGCTATGAATGACACTATGCGTGACATTGCGGCTGCCATCCGCATTTCGTCGTAGGTCATTGACAGACGTTGGGGGGACACATTAGATCTGTTCCACAACTACATGTCCAGGAGCCAGGGCAATGCAGGATGGTTGAGGCGTCAACGTGGACGTATGCCAGCAACATCATCAGCTGGCAGTCGTCGTGGATGACAACAAACCCGCAGGCGCTCCCATAGTGCCAGTACCAGCCCCAGCAATGCCGGTTCTGTGCTGTCATCAGACCGTCCTAGAAGACCACGTGCACGTGGCTCTGGACAGTCCCAGCAGGGACATGTGTCCAGTCATCAACCAACTGCTTCTAATGACAGTACCCAGTCTGGTTTAGTACCTGATACTGTCCGTAGCACCCCTGCCAGGCACAGGTACCATGTCCATGGCCAGAGACAGTGATTGGTATGACCTGGCAGGTACAGTCTGTGGCTGTCCACAAACACCCGTATATGGCAACCATGTGGTGGAACTGTGTGCATGCATAAACACATGCATAATGTTATCACCTAGGGCTAACACATACACACACACACACCGCATTAACATTGCCCCATTTTGTACTGTTGTCCCTTACTAACACACACACATACATGTTGATTGGATGTGTCAATGGCAGACTCTGGTATGCCAAGTACACACACTGTGCATATGATGAAACTGTGCCACCTCCTGCAATCTGTAACATTGATGCAGGAACAGGATAGCATGGTGCTGATGCACAGGGTGACTACATAGCACTGTAGTAATATTATCATGTTGTTTACAGTACAGTGTAATGATATCAATGTGGGTATATCCCAGCATGCCTGATGCATTAACAGTATGATTGTCATTGTAGTGTTTTTATACACCAGTGTTAATTCCAAAAGTGTAATGTCTGCACATGTTTGCATTCTGATGGTAAGGCTGAAAACACAAACCCACCTACGTAGGTATCACAGGGGATAAGAAACTGGAAGTAATGATAGTCAATGCCAGACATCTAAACCACAAGATGCATGCAGTCCGAACTCTCCTCAGCCTTGAGAATGTTGATATCTGTGCAGTAACAGAAACCTGGTTCAAGGCTCCCAAGAGCACCCTAGCACTACCAGGTTACCCTCATACCATGCTTTACAGCCCCAAAACATGGAACTAACTATGAAAGGAGGGTGAGTATCAATAGATGTCAAGGATACCCACACCCCCAGGTTGGTGCCACAGCATGAAGCATCACAGACTATCCACGTGCCACTAACAGTGGGTAAAACTGCCTTCCAGTTCATAGCCTGCTACAGACCACCCTCCTAACCCAGGAAACCCACTTGGCCTACTTAAGAACACATGTAAATATGAAGGTGTCTCCAAACAACATTATATTGGGCAACTTCATCTACCCACACATAGACAGGGAGCATTACTGTAGCTCCAACACCCTAGGCCAAAGGTTCCTAGAATTCATAAATGCAAATGCTATGGAACAACTTGTTACCACTCCCACAAGAGGGGAAAACATACTGCACCTGATCATCACCAACATGGGGACTCTATGCTCCAGACCAGAAGTGTATCCCTCACTGGAAAGATCAGACCATAGAGTAATCTCACTGTATATTCACATACCAACCCCAGCCCCTGCCCAGAAAACCACAGTGAAAAGGTTGTCTAAAGCAAATTCCACACACCTTAAAACTGAGACAGAGGTGGAATCCTTCAAAGCCCCCAGGCCTGTGGAAAATACGGCCCACACTGCTGAATCCTTTATAAACGCATTCTATGAACACCTTCAGGAATGCACAGATCATGCAATTCCAAATATAACCTTGACCCAACCCTCCAAAGACAGGCATCCTTTCTGGTGGACCCCAGCCACATAACAGAAAACAATAGAATGAGGAAGGTACTACATGATCGAGCAATATCCCACAAAGGGAAGGCATCTCAGATCAGTATTTTGAAAACATTATGGGCACTCATAAAATCGTCTAAGGCCAGCTTCAAGAGAAAGATTGCACAAAACACTAAGGATAATCACAAGGCTTTCTTTACTTATGTTAGGAATCTGGGTGGGAATTCCCAGATATGCTCAGAAGTTGTCCTAAATGACAAGGAATACACCTAAGCCACATACATTGCCAACATCATTGCTGACAGGTTCAGCACAAACATCTCACCCCCCTCCCCACCACAAGGGCAAATATATATCCCAGCAGAGTGATGCTTCCCTGACATCTGAGATGCTCAGTCACCCTCTCCAAAGCAAAAACACAGCATCAATGGGAGCAGACAGTGTCCCAGGCTGCATCCTACATGAACTCCAAGAAGAACTAAACACAAACATAAAACTACTGTTCAATCCCAGCCTTACTACAGGACATGTACCCAAGCAGTGGCATACAGCAACATTGATCCCTCTCCACAAAGGTGGTGCCTCAATGGATCCTGGAAACTATCACCCCATACGCCTGCTAGCTTGGTCTGCAAAGCTATGGAAAGGATCATCATAGACCTCATAAATAAAGATATTGGGGACCTACAGACACTGGATCCTACCCAGTTTGGCTTTGTTGAGGGCACATCCTGCCTCTTAAACCTGATCGATGTCTTTGAAACAGTCACCAAGGCCAGTGACGAGGGGAAGGTGTTCAAAACAGCCTACCTGGACCTCGCAAAAGCCTTCGATACAATACCCCACTCAGGCATTATAGAGATGCTCACCAGCATAACTATAAACCCCTATGTCACTAGATGGATTGCAAACTGGCTCATGGACAGAACACACATGGTCAGAATTGCTGGAGCCATGTCACACTCCAAACCGGTTACAAGTGGCGTCCCAGAGTTCAGTCCTGGGACCTCCCTTGTTTGGTATATATTTCTCAGAGGTACAGGCCAACACAAATGGACTGTGGCTGAGCAGGTTCACAAATGACTGCAAACTGGGCTCCATAATCAACTCACCAGCCAACAGAAGCATCCTACAAAAGTGCCTCATAGAAACAGACAACTGGTGCCAGAGCCATGACCTCAAGCTAAACGCCAAGGCGTGTATAGTCATCCCCTTTGGCAAGAACAAAGTGCCCACAAATTAACACATAGGTGGTAAGCCATTAAGTATTGTACACATGATTAGGGACCTGGGAACCCGAGTTGATAGCAAACTCTCATTTGACAACCACATGGTTGTAGTGGTTACACAGACAGTTTATATAGGCCACCTAATCATGAAGGTATTCACAGCTAGATCACAGGAGGTCATCGTGCCTCTTTAGTCATCCCTCATCAGGCCCATAATTGAGTACAATGCCCCTTTTGTGGTGTACCTTACCAGAGACCTGACCTGCAGCAACTGGAAAGTCCACAAAAGTACCTCACCAAGGGGATCAAAGGGCTCCAACAGATGCCTGACATTTAGAACCATGTCCAACCTGGAATTAATGGATATGCTGCACCTCAGAAAATCCAAATTCCATGGAGCTATGCACTTGTGACACTTGCACCTCAGCACTTACATAAATTGGACATGCTGGAGGGACAGATTCATAATCCAGAGGCTCCCTTCACTCTGGAATAAAATCACAGTCCAGGTTAGGCAGAGTCTCTTAATGACTCTCTGTAAGAGGACTGTTGCTGAGTGGATGGAAGATTGTAGGTTTACCCCCGGTTTCACTTCTGTGTCACTGTTACACAGAGGCTGAGTATACTAACCTGGAAAAAGGCCATATGAAAATACATTTAAAATGGGTGGCAAAAGACAAACACAGTCTGGCTAGGCTTATAACTGCCCTAGGGCAGATAGCCTAGTATGAACCTATGAACCTATTACATGATGTATCCTCAACTGATACACAAATGTAGGAAACCCAGTGTCAGTGATATCCCTGCAGTACTACACTATACCAGTAGCCATTCTTACTGAGCCCCACACATCCCTGGGAAGAATACTGTTTGGCATATAGCAGTCTCACGTACATGCCAACACACTAGCAATATGTTCATCCATGACTGGAAATGTATACAGTGGCCTACAATGCAGTCTGCACATGACACATATGACCACCAGAAGGGTATCATACAGATAGATACCTGTTGTCCAAGCCATGCTCTATTACTGTAATGCAACTGTAACTTTGTCATCAGCATGTACTTAACATAGTACTCCAGTAGTACCATGTAGGTGGCAGCACCCAGCATGTAGAACGGGTAATGGTGTGTACATATGGACAAGTGTTTTCTTGTCTGTCCTGTGATATTCACATTTCCAAAGGTATTGTGCAGTCCCTTGGTGTATCGCCTAAGCAAGAAGGTGTCTTTATGCATATCAGTAACAGTTGCCATACACTTACACTGGATGTCCATTACTCACAGACTTTGCTGTGTTATAACATGTGTGACATATACTCCAGACATGAACCCTCACCCACATTAATATATCACAGCTTTCATGAGTGTGTGTCACCCAGTTGGCCTAGGACACAGATCACTGCAGTAGCCTGCATTGTCAACAACATACATGTATGGCGTACAGTCTGGGAATCTGCAGGACATGCTGGCACAGGTAACAACTGTATTCATTATGAAGGCGGCACACATAGGAACTATTGAAGGTCACAGGTACATATCTGTATGTGGCACACACATACCTGATGTGTGCATTGCAATTACTGTTATAGGTTCATAGGTTCATAGGTTCATACTAGGCTTTTTGCCCTAGGGCATTTATAAGCCTAGCCCAGAGTTTTTGTGGCTTACGCCACCCCTTTAGGATTTGAAGGACATTTTTGCTGTGCCTCTGTCAAGCAGTGACACTGATGTAATCCTTGGGGTATACCTGCGATCTCCCATCCATTGGTCAAGATTTCTCTTGAACAAAGCCAGCGAGGTGCTCTGCCTCACATGTACCAGGATTTTGTTCCACAGCATAGGGAGTCTCTGGGTGATGAATCTGTCCCTCCAGCAACGTATTTATGACCGCTTTCAAGGTTTAAGTCTTGTGCTCTTGTGGATCTGATGGATTTAGATTTTTTGAGGTGAAGCATGTTCATTAATTCCGTGTTGGACATGGCCTTGTATGTCAGGCACAGGTCACCTCTGAGCAGGGCGACTGAGTAGAGCTGGAGCTCCTTCAGTCGGGCAGCATAGGACATATTCTGAGACCCTTTATCCGCTTGAGGAACTTTTGGGGCCTTTCCAATTGCTGCAGGTGTCGGGTCAGATACATTCCAAATAGGGCATTGTACTCAATCATCGGTCTGATGAGTGATGAGTACAGGGGAATGATTGATGACCTTTGTAGATGTGAAACCCTTCATGATCAGGTGGGCAATGTAGAAGGTCTTCCTAACAACTTTGGCAATGTGGGTGTCAAATGAGAAGTTACTATCAACCTGGGTTCCCAGATCCCTGATAACCTCTTCTGTGCTTAGTGGATTGCCACCTATATGGTAGCTAGGGTAACCTTGTTTTTCCCAAAGGGTATGACTATGCATTTTTTAGCTTAACTTTAGGCCATGGCTTTGACACCAGTTATCCGCTTCTATGAGACCCTTCTGAAGGATGTCTGACTGTGTTTTCAACTCTAACCCTGTGGGTTCTGTCACTTAGCCAGTTTGCAACCCATCTTGTGACGTATGGGTTTACATTTAAACTGGTGAGTTTTTCTATGATGCCTGAGTGGGGTATCATGTCGAAGGCCTTTGCCAGGTCAAGGTAGGCTGTGTGGACTGCCTTGCCCTCATCAATGGCCTTGGTGACTGTTTTGAAAAAGTCAACCAAGTTTAAAAGGCATGATCTGCCCTTGACAAAGCCAAATTGGGTTTGATCCAATGTCTGCAGGTCCCCTATGTCTTTATTTATGAGTTCCATAATGATCCTCTCCATAGCTTTGCAGACCAGGCTTGTCAAGCTGATGGGACGGTAGTTTCCAGGGTCGGTGGAGGCGCCGCCTTTGTGTAATGGGACCACAGTAGCCGTACGCCATTCCTTGGGTATGTATCCTGAGGTGAGGCTAAGATTAAACAGCTGCCCTAACTGCGGGTTTAATTCCTCAATGAGCTCGTGGAGCACACAACTGGGGACACCATCTGGTCCCATGGATTCTGTGTTTTTCGCCTTGGAGAGAGCTGTTCTTACTTGAGCATTTGAGATGTTTGGAAGGCTACAATCCTCTGGTATAGATATTTCTCCTTTTGGGGGGGAGGGGGGTAGAAATTTGCACTGAACCTGTCAGCCAGTATGTTGGCAATGTCTGTAGGTTCAGTGATCTTTACATCATTTTGAACCAGATCTGAACATATCTGGGAGTTTCCTCCCAGGTTTCTAACATAGCTGAAAAAGGCCTTGTGGTTGCCTTTTGAGTCAGTGGCAATTTTTCTTTCAAAATTTGCTTTGGAGGATTTTATGAGAGATCTTAGTTTTTTACTTACGATGATCAAGGGTGTCTTCCCTTTTGAGGATTTTGCTCTATCTTGTAGTAGCTTTCTCCTTTTGTTGTAGAGCTTGTTTATGGCTGGGGTCCACCAGACTGGACGCCTGCCTTTGGTACAAAGAGTCTTTGTTTTGTTTGGGATTGCCTGATCCATGCAGTCCTGGAGGTGCTGGTAGAAGGCATTTGTAAGTGATTCAGCGGCTTTAGTGATGGTTTCCGCTGGCTCAGGGGCCTTGAACGAGACCACACCAGTCCTAAGAAGTGTGAAGTCGGCTTTAGAGAAGTTCTTCACTGTGGTCTTTTTTATCTGGGGTGGGGGCGGGATGTGGACTTCCAGTGAGATTACAAAAACCACCAAAAAGATTCAAAACTCTTGATAATAATACCACAGAAGAAGGACTCCAATGCACGTCTGGATAAATATTTAATCCAACTCAGAAATAAAACGAAATACAAGTAAATTTCTCTAGCGCCTCGGCAAACTTGCCTTTACAGAGTAAAACTTCAACACTGACTAATAGCTGACCTTAAATACATTTAACAAGACACTCCCATTCCAACACTTAAACAATTAATGTTAATTAGATCATCACTTTCCACTTGTATTGAAAAAACAAATTATATGTATTTAAAAAAACACATATATTTAAAAAAATATATATACATGTTCTTTAAAAATAAACTTATAGCAAACTTTTCCATGAACAATCATGATTCAGACCATTTGGACTTAATGTATTAAATTTTAATATAAGGCATAATTCCTTTCTCCTTAATATTTGTTTTATATGTTGTTCACTACAATATGATTCATTATAGACATTCCCCGGGATTCATGAAGCTCGGCGCAAGGCCGGCGTAAGGCCTGCGCCGGCGGTGCATGGAATATCCGGCGCAGTAGCGCCATATACATATTAATGAGAGTGCACCGAATCACAGACACGCATGTAGTGTGCGGAGCGAGCCCAGGTAGGATGCGCCTGGGCGTGTCTAAGCCGGCAGGAGGTGAGCAACCTAATGTGCTGACAGCCACGGTCCGCCCACAATAGTAATGGCAGCAGCCAGGTCCCGTGCAGAATGAAACGCACGTACAGTACGCAACATAGTCCCCGTTCCAAATTAACGGAGAAGCAAATAGAAGCCACCAAGGCATAAGTGTACCCGCTCAAGGAGCAAAGGATACGATAAGACCGCCTCCGTCCGCAATGCACTGTCAGTGTTTACACTCAGAGAAGGTGTACAGACGCATGTCAGCGCCATGCACCAACATACAAGCAGTGACTAAGGTCAACACCAGAACCACTTTGTTTGGGGCAGTCTCTCCATGGACAGTTGTGTCCCGAAAAACGATTAGAAATGGCTGATGTGCTACAGTGTAGGACACAATGATATCCGTATGTAATGTAATGGTAGCATGAATTGTTTATTTCTGTAACAGAAATACCGAAATGACACAATAAACAGAATAAGCAAGGAAATTGCCACAATAATAAGCAAATTATTTAGGCAAACAAGTGAATTTCTATGCTATATAGTGACCGTTTGTATGTGTCGCCTGTAAAGGCAGATGTGAGTCCCGGAAATATCCCAGATCGGAAAATGGAAAAGGTGGAAACCCCAGCAGCGACATGGGCATGGTCACCAGGGTTACCTGCTGTCCCAAAGTGCCATGGACAGTCCCTGATTGGACAGTCGTGTCCCTGCAACAATCGTAAAATGGAAAATGACCTGCGATTCCCTGCCGCAAATTCCGCAATATACATGTAAATAGTAGCATAAAACATATACATTACGGTATGGAACACAGACATGGCATAAGAAAATAAATAAGGAACCCAAACGCTAACAGAATAGGCTCATAGTATGGCAAACAAGTGAAGTTCTGTCTACTGCACTAGCCCTGGGTATGTGTAGTCCTGCAAATTTCGAAGTGTCCACATAACATGCCCCACTATGGGCATTGGAAAAGGTGCCAACCATAATGGTCACAAGCAGTAGTGACAGTACATAGCCGGGTAGCTGTGCCGACATAACAACAGTAAGGAAGCAAGATACCCCAAACACAGGCAAACATGTGCATAGCAACATATCCCAGACCCAGCAACATCTCTGTTGCATACACTGGATGGTGTATGATGAAGTGTAATATCCAGAAGCAGAACCCATGCATTCGGATGTACTACACAATAGCCTCATTGTACATGTCAGTCACACCCATGTATACCCCAGCACCCAAACCTGCTAGCATCCGTGTGCAGCTATACAACCACACACAATGTGCATACCTGAACTGTGGTAAGATGTTTGTGTTAGGCAATGCCCACGGGCAAATCATTACCCACATGTCAGCAACCCACCGCAGGTACAGATATGTAAATGGCTGCATGTGAATGTGTCAGCAGAATGTGTACATCCGGCATGTAGTATGTACCCGTCCAAACCATCTAGGTTTGCATACGACACGGTGCACATAAGTGTACACATGTGGACAAGTCGGGTCGTTGGACCACCGCAGCGACGATTATCATTGCAGTGAAGTCGATCACATATAGCGGAACAGGTGCCTAACACACAGGACATCCTAACAGGGTGCTACAGGCAAAGAAGGGGAAACTGGGACATCACATGTGGAGATTAGCGTGGCTGGACGGACAAATACACACGGTCAAGGTAAAGGATGGAACAACATGCATATGGCTGGATGGATGTTGTTCAGAAATATATAGAAACACATATGAAGTTCCAGTTTACACTCGAAATACTATATAATGTATTGAATTGTACCGTACAATATGGCAGCAGAACTAAGCCTGCATGTAATTGGTGAAGCTAAGCTGTACTGTGATGGAATTCTGAACCTGGCAGTAAGCAGGACAGCAGGCTCATGTCTGTCATCATTAATTATGTGCTGGGTTACAGAACAATAAATGTATGTACATGCATAACAGCACTCCTTCCCCAGAGGAGGATGGCCTTGTGAGCTCAATGGAAGATAGCAGTACAACTCCCTACCAGACAGACAAAGCAACGTATCAAGAAATTAACTGTCCACTGTATCGTAACAGTCTAGGGTCCTTGAAACAGCTACAATCACAAAAGGATACTGTAATGTACAAGGTGCCTTGCAAGGCTGTGTTATTCCCATGAGAAAACAATTTAAGTTCCCATGATGTACACAGTCTGGGGTTGTTGTTCGATAATAAAGTGGCAATACCTCCCAATCGTGACCTCTGGGTATGGTATGAAAGTGGTTGTTAACCTGCAACATTGGATGTATAGCATTGGTTTCTGGTGTCGGAAGACATGGTTCCTGTAGCACAACACAGTATGGGTAGTCAAGCACACATACACGATTGCTGAACACACAGCATCAGTGAAACCCAATGCTCACAAGGACACAGTCCGACAAGCTCTACACTTTACATATGCACAGTGGTGTCCAGTGTAGGACCCAAAAATTGTGGAAAGAACCAAATTATGTCTTATTTCAATGCGCACCTGAAATCAGTGTCGACACAGGTACACATATGCACCGCAAGAGTCTTTAATGTTGCTGATAGCTATGCCTGTAATGCAGCACAGATGCACAGCAATACCCAGGGTACGGGTCCATAGAACTGCCACATCACAGTCCCACACATGACGGATGTGTAATGGGTACTGTCAATTGTTGCAGTCAAGGGATTCTGGGTATGTAGACTCTGTGCTCGGTGTTGTTCGCAGGCAATCCTTTCTCCGCCCGTGGGAGGATGTGTCGCGATCACCTGCCTTACTCTCCGCTAATAATGCAAACCATACTCCGGAGAATGCTAAATGTAGGTGTGTAATGTGTACAGCCCTATACTACTGTCCAGTAGGCAATTGTCATGGATGGACACCCGTATGGCCAGAATGGCACCCACAACTGCAAACCCGGTAAATGACATAGCCGCTGGAAGGCATAACACAGGAAATACACATAGGGACTACAGTTGACATTCCACATACAAAGCAGGACCGTCGTGCCAACACCGGCGTACACAGCACTCAATCTGCCAGCAACAGACTGAGGAGCACCCGCTACCGTATAGCGTAACACATGTGCGACCTGTGGAACACATACTAATGGCACACACAACGTCAAGTAGGATATGTAAACTATGGCTTTCCCACCTATGAAGACAACATGGTTAAATGAATGCATAGGTAAGCAACATGTTCTGGTGGTGTTATAGTGGAAATACAGTGACGGATATGTCCCATTGGGACGTCTGCGGTTTAAATGGAGCATTTGCTAACCAGCATCTTTGGATGTATGTAATTTGTCCACAGTAGTAAATCACCTGGTTATGTAGCACCATGTGGAATGGGTAGTCCAACAGACATCCGCGATTTCTGAACACACAGTATCAGTGAAACCCACTGCTCACAAGGACACAGTCCGACAAGCTCTACACTTTACATATGCACAGTGGTGTCCAATGTAGGACCCAAAAATTTGTCTAAAGACAGGAATGCCGCCTTCTTTCAACACTTAAGTGAACTCATTGTCGTCACAGGTACACATATGCACATAGCGTGTTTAATGTTGCTGATAGCTGTCCATGTAATGCAGCACAGATGCACAGAAATACCCAGGGTACCGGGTCCATAGCACTGCATCCACATCACACTTCCGCACACATGACGGATGTGTAATGGGTACTGTCAATTGTTGCGGTCAAGGGATTCTGGGTATGTAGACTCTGTGCTCGGTGTTGTTTCACAGGCAATCCTTCCTCCGCCCTGTGGGAGGGATGTGTCGTAGCACCTGCCTTACTCTCCGCTAATAATGCAAACCATACTCCGGAGAATGCTAAATGTATGTGTGGAATGTGTACAGCCCTATACTAGTGTCCAGTAGGCAATTGTCATGGATGGACACCCGTGTGGCCAGGATGGCACCCACAACTGCAAACCGGGTAAATGACATAGCCGCGGTAAGGAATGACACAGGAAATACACATAGGGACCACAGTTGACATTGCACATACAGAGCGGAACTGTCGTGCCAACACCGGCGACACAGCACTCAGTCTGCCAGCAACAGACTGAGGAGCACCGCCACCGTACAGCGGAACAGATGTACGACCTGTGGAACACATACTAATGGCACACACACAACGTCAAGTAGGATATGTAAGCTATGGCATTCCCACCTATGAAGACAACATGGTTAAATGAATGCATAGGTAAGCAACATGTTCCGTGGTGTTATATTGGAAATACAGTGACGGATATGTCCCATTGGGATGTCTCGCGGTTTATATGAAGCAGTTGGTAACCAGCATCTTTGGATGTATGTCATTTGTTCACAGTACTAAATCAGCTGGTTATGTAGCACCATGTGGAATGGGTAGTCAAACAGACATCCGCGATTCCTGAACACACAGTATCAGTGAAATCCACTGCTCACAAGGACACAGTCCGACAAGCTCTACACTTTACATATGCACAGTGGTGTCCATTGTAGGACCCAAAATTTGTCTAAAGACAGCTCTTCCGCCTTATTTAATCACCTAACGGAACTCATTGTAGTCACAGGTACACATATGCACCGCAAGCGTGTTTAATGTTGCTGATAGCTGTCCATGTAATGCAGCACAGATGCACAGAAATACCCAGGGTACCGGGTCCATAGAACTGCATCCACATCACACTTCCGCACACATGACGGATCTGTAATGGGTACTGTCAATTGTTGCGGTCAAGGGATTCTGGGTATGTAGACTCTGTGCTCGGTGTTGTTTTGCAGGCAATCCTTCCTCCGCCCTGTGGGAGGGATGTGCGTAGCACCTGCCTTACTCTCCGCTAATAATGCAAACCATACTCCGGAGAATGCTAAATGTAGGTGTGGAATGTGTACAGCCCTATACTAGTGTCCAGTAGGCAATTGTCATGGATGGACACCCGTATGGCCAGGATGGCACCCACAACTGCAAACCCGGGTAAATGACATAGCCGCTGTAAGGCATGACACAGGAAATACACATAGGGACCACAGTTGACATTCCACATACAAAGCGGACTCTCGTGCCAACACCGGCGTGCACAGCACTCAGTCTGCCAGCAACAGACTGAGGAGCACCCGCTACCGTACAGCGGAACAGATGTGCGACCTGTGGAACACATACTAATGGCACACACACAACGTCACGTGGGATGTGTAAACTATGGCATTCCCACCTACGAAGACAACATGGTTAAATGAATGCATAGGTAAGCAACATGTTGCGGTGGTGTTATATTGGAAATATAGTGACGGATATGTCCCATTGGGATGTCTGAGGTTTATATGAAGCAGTTGGTAACCAGCATCTTTGGATGTATGTCATTTGTTCACAGTACTAACTCAGCTGGTTATGTAGCACCATGTGGAATGGGTAGTCAAACAGACATCCGCGATTGGCGAACATACACCAGCAGTGAAAAGCACTGGGCAGGTGGACACAGTCCAGCAACATCTAACTTGACATATGCACATCGGTGTCCATTGTAGGACCCAAAAATTCTGTTCAGAGAATGCCTGCTAGCTTCCTGCATTACTCATGTGACCTAATTGTCGTCACCACATCACAGGTACACATAGGCACGCAAGCGTGTTCAATGTTGATGATAGCTGTCCATGAACTGCAGCACACATGCACAGAAATACCCAGGGTATCGGGTCCATTCAGCTGCGTCCACATCACACTGCAGCACACATGAAGGATGTGTAATGGGTACTGTCCACTGTTGCAGTCAAGGGAGTCTGGGTATGTAGAATCTGGCCTCGGTGTTGTTTCCGCAGGCAATCCTTTGTCCCGCCCGTGGGAGGGACGTTTCGAAACACATCGTCACTCTCCGCTAATAATGCACACCATACTCCGGGAATGCAAAATGCAGGTGTGAAATGTGTACAGCCCTATACCAGTGTATAGTAGGCAATTCACATGGATGGACAAGCGATGACTAAGATGGCACACATAAATGCAAACCCGGTGGAATTACACTGCCGTAGTAAGGCATTACACAAGTCATACACATAGGGACTACAGTTGACATTCCCCATACAAGAAACACAGACAACCAGCCGATGAAGTCCAAAGCAAAGACGAGGTACTGTAGGGACCGTCAGTGACCAACCAGAGCACACCAAGAATTAAAGGCAGTCACCATAGTCTATTGGAGCCCCCTTCGTCTGCTTCATAAGCAGACTTATTCAGACTACATACAATGCAGTCCAACCTACTACATTTACAAGCATTAATTGGTTGGTACATTAGATGTGCTAGGTACTAATTACATGCCTTAAAGGCAGACAAGTTTAACAAACCTTACTTGGGTTACACATCCCACACAGTGAGGACATCAGACATTGCTTCGAAAGGTACAGTCTTCATTGGAAAATGGAAATATATGTACATATATGAAACATGAACCAACATAAAATGTTTTCCAAATGTCTGACTGTGTAAGCTACATATATATGTCCTACGGATTGTGCCAATATATTAACAGAACTGCAGACACCTAGTAATATGAATGAACCATAATATATACACATAAACCGTATGATTATGACTACTGTAAAATAGACCAACGAAATGTAAAGATTCACAATGTGCTAATGTAACATTCATTTAGAAGGTTACTTAAATAAATCAATCCAGACATCCGTGTGTAAATACTAACAGAAGGCCAGCGAGGTGCTTGCCCTCACATGTACTGGGATCTCGCTCCACACCATAGTGTGTGTCTGGGTGATGAATCCGTCCCAACAACACGCTCGATTAATGACAGTGTCAAGGTGTACGCCAGCTGCCCTTGTGGTTCTGAGGATCTACCTTATTTACGTGAAGCATAGTCATCAGATCTGGGTTCGACCTAGCCGTGCATGCCAGGCACGGGTCACCTCTGGGCAAGTGGTATGCAACTGTATACAGCTGGAATTCTTTCAGTCGGTCAGTATAACACATATACCGAGACCCTGCATCCGCTTGTCGAAGAACTGTTGGTGCCTTTCCAGCTGCTGCAGGTGTTGGGTCAGATACATTCTGAACGGGCATTGTACCCAATCATAGGTCTATTGAGTGATGAGTACAAGGGGACAATGACCTCCCTGATCTAGATGTGAATCCCTTCATGATGATGTGGGCAATGTGGAAGGTCTACCTAACTATGTTAGCAACATGTGTGTCTAACTAACGGTTAACAACAACATGTGTCCCCAGATCACTGGTAACCCTCCGTGCTCAGTGGACTGCCACCTATATGGTAGCTCGGGTAACCTTGTTCATCGAAGGGTATGCCTATGCATTTCCTGGCATTTAGCTGTAGGACATGTCTCTGGTACCACTTATCCACATCTGTGAGGCACTCCTGAAGGATATCTGTGTCAGATGTGTGTCTGACTTTGGCATCCGGTTTGCAGTCGTATGCAAACATTGTCACCCATAACCCTGTGTATGCGTGTACATTGGAAACGTAGATGCTGGAAATAGTGGACCCAGGACTGAGCCCCATGGGACACCACCTGTGACTGGCTGTGAGTATGACATGGCGCCAGCAACTATGGCCATGTGTGTTCTGTGACTTAGCCCGTTTGCAACCCATATGGCGATGTATGGATTTACATTCAAGATGACGGGTTTATCAAGTATACCCGAGGGGTATTGTGTCGAAGGCCTCTGCCGGGTTGAGGTAGGCTGTATGGACTGCTTTACCCTCAGCAATGGCCTTGGTGACTGATTCTACAAAGTGAAACACGTGTAAAGGGCATGATCTGACTATGACCAAGCTAAACTGGGTTGTATCCAAAGTATGGTCCCCTATGTCTTTATCTATGTGTCCCATTATGATCCATCTCCATGGCTTTGCAGATAAGGCTTGTCAAACTAATGGTATGGTAATAACCAGGGTCAGTGGAGGCACCATCTATGTGGAGTGTGACTACAGTCGCCCTGTGCTACTACTCAGTGCGTATCCTGAGGTGAGGCTAGGATTACACAGCTGTCCGAAGTGTGGGTTAAATTCCCCATAGAGTTCCTGGAGTGCACAGCTGGGACACCATGTGGACCCATGGATGCTGTGTTGACTGCCTTGGGGCTGGATGTGGGTAATGCTGGACATACCCACGGCAGGCGTGCACGTTCGAGTCCGATGCCCAAGGGACCACACACATAGCGGCCTTAGGCATAGGCCAAGTAGGTAGCCGCCTAGGGTGTTGCTCTACTCGCACCTTTCCAGACTCTATTTGGTGTAGGTAGACCAGGAGGGTGGTAGCGGGTGACGATCGGTGGCAACTTCTGCCTAGGTCACCACTTACCCTAAGGCCACTCTTCCCGTGGGTAATACAGCAGTACCCACACCCAGGCGGGTCATCGCTAGGGTCATTGCTAGTATGGCACATCATCTACGTAAGGAAGGAAACCATATATCCCCAGACATAATGGCACAGCATAATGCCTGTTCGGCCAAAGGCAGACATCGTCACCAGCGCCGGTGCGGGCGTACTCGCGCGAGATGTCCGTTAACAATGCCGACAATGTGTCGCTTTGTGAAACAAACTCCACAGAGACATTCAATAATAGACAACGACGGACAACCCGATGTCCTCGTGTCTGAGCTGTTCAACCTGTTACGCCATGTTAAATGTGTGCAGCACAGCGGAACCGGGCCAAACAAAGCAACGGACATGTCTGTGGCTCAGTGAAACTCGTCACGCAATGTTAAACCCTTGTAATATTGCGACACAGGCCATACATACGGAGGGTTAGTAATGGAAGTAGGTTAGTTCGATCAGACCGTGTGCAATTAGTATAACGAGATCTACAACGGATACACCGCCAATCGGCGCACACGGTCAAGACTAATTGGGGGTGGGGCCGTGACATGGTACCATGGACATGGACAAAACGTGCCCATGTGACTCATCTAACATTCGTACAGGGTCAGGGCAGTCTCGTACAGTGGCGTGCCAAGACCAAACCCAAAGCACCACAGCAACACCCTGACAATCGAAGGCCTGTATGCATATGGGATATAAGCAGCTGTCATCTGAACAGCCCTGTGGTGACGACATATGCATCCTGGGCCATGGCGAGGGAATTAGGAATGTTCACCATGCAGTACCGCACCTTTCCCAGCAGGAGAATGGATGCCTGTGACGTGCGTGTGTGCGGGGGGGGTGATATGTAAATGTACATAGGTACCAAGGGTATGCATATTAATGACAACGAACAGCTAACGTGCACTGGTCACAGTAAGAGTCAAACGTGACTGCAGTCACGTTGGAATTATGACTATAGAACATATAGATGTGCATGTGTACGTAAAGCGTCCATGCTGCAAAGACTGTTACATATATAGAGCAGATAGTGCATTCTGCTCACGTCTGTCAACTGTATCAGACATATGTTACGGAATAGTCACAAGTAACATAAAACACGTAACCACACAGACACTGTAAACATATATAAACGGACTACGGATATGCGTAATGCGGCGTGCGTAACCCACAATCCAGACATGCGGGTGTAACTCTGCGTGTGTGAAACAGTGGAACCAGGGAAGGTTACGGATGTCACATCCATACGTTTACATTCATAATTGTCAAATATATGCTTAAATAGTACTTATTGATTCCATGCTTTGTTATCGTAATGCTACTATTATACACATCGATATACAATAACCTGATCAACACACTACATTCTAAGGTGCACTCTCACCAATTATCAACTATGTGTCCGGATACTGATTGTATTTACCAATATTGTAGATATATTAACACATTGTTGCCGTATTATTGTTTCCATGAAGTAAGGCATGCAACACTGATATGTATATGTCACGTTATAATCAAGACTTGGAGCACTGTCCACCTAACTATGAGCAGGTTTATTGATTATTTCGCTTTAAACCGACTCTGAAGGAAGTGTATTAGGGACGGCTATGTCATGAAATCCGTACTCTGACGGTGCCCCATGTTAGTAGTTGAGAGAGCTCAGTATCCTTTCACTGTGGAGTCTATCGTATTTGACAGTGTCTGTTTCTGCTGATATATGTTCCATAATGTCGCTTATGAAGATGGGCAGGGCCAAGGTTTGCTGTATTTACGCATACTGGCACGTGGATATAGATAGGCCATGTCATACAAACGATGGGTAGTCAAGCAGACATCCACGACTGGGGAACATACAGCGGCAGTCAATACCACTGGCCAGATGGGGACAGTCAAACACGTTCTACACTTTACAAATGCACATCGGTGTCCATTGTAGGACTCAAAAATTCTGGCTGTTTTGCCAGTATGCGCCAAGATCAGCCAATCCGGTACAAACCGTGACTACGGCACAGCTAGACATATGCACCACCAGCGTGTTTAAGGTTGATGATACCTGCCCATGACATGCAGGACATATGAACAGAGGTCCCCAGACTGCCGTGTCCATACATGTGCGTCCATATCCCAGTTCCGCACATGAAGGATGTGTCATGCGTGCCGTGGGGGTTGCAGCCCTGGTATCCTGGGTATGCAAAATGGGTCTCGGTGTTGTCTGGCTGATAATCCGTTGTCCCGCCCGTGGGAGGCTGCGGTACAGGACGTGCCTTAGTCCCCAGTAAGGATGCAAAGCACCCATAGGGTAATGCTAAAGGCATGTGTGAAATGTGTTCAGCCCTACATCAGTGTCCAGTAGGCATTTCCCAAGGATGGACAAGGATACGGACAAGATGGCACCCATAATAGCAAGCCTGGTGGAATCACACAGCCGAGGTAGGGCATGACACAGGACATAAAGATGGAAACAGCAGTACATACACCCCGTAGACATCCATCCTGCCATGCGAATCCCAGCGTACACAGCAGCGAAGGTGCTATCCAGTATGTGGGGATCACCAGCCTCCACTCTGCGGAACATACCTGCGACCTGTGGAACACATATTAATGGCACACCAACAACGTCAACTAGGAAGGTCATACTATCGCTAAAATATGGAGTTCACACACATAACCGACATACTGTCATGAATAAATAGGTTCTACATGTACCGGCTGTGTTATACTGACAATACAGTGGCGGATAGTTCACAATGGTACCTGTGAGGATTATGTAAAGCAGTTGCCAACCTGCAGGACTACAGTAACACCCTATGGGTAAATTGTGGAAGGACACGGGTTACGTAGCACTACATAATATGGGTAGGCGGACAGACATCCGGGAATGGGGAACATACGGCGGCAGTCAAACCCACTGGTCGAATGGACACAGTCCAACATGTCCTAAACTTTACATATGCACATCGGTGTCCATTGCAGGACCCAAACATTACTCCTTAAGTGAGTGTGAGCAACATAGTGTGAACCGGAAGAGGTGACAGCCGTGACTACGGCACAGGTAGATATATGCACCACAGGTGTCTTCAAGGGTGATGACAGCCATCCATGAAATGCAGGACATATGAATAGGACTCCCCAGGCTGCTGCATCCATACACGTACTTCCACATCCCATTTCCGCACATGAAGGGTGTGCAAGGGGTACTGTCGACGGTTGCAGACATGGGATCGTGGGTATGCAAATATGGGTGTCGGTGTGGATTGGCAGATGATTCATCGTCCCGCCCCGTGTGCGGGACGTGGCCATGGCATATGCGTTACTCCGCAATACTAATACCGATCATCCACCGGAAATGGAGAATGCAGCTGTGAAATGTTGACAGCCCGATACTAGTGTCCAGTAGGCAGTTCCCATGGATGGACAAGCGTACGCCAAGATGGCACCCATAGCTGCAAACCTGGGGAATCCACAGCTGTTGCAAGGCATAACCCAGGAATACAGATACGGTGTACAGTACACACTCCCCATTCAAAGAAACACCGCTGGGCAGATACCGTACACAACACTCCATGTGCCAGCACATCTATGGGGATCACACGCTTCCATACAGTGGAACAGATGGGTCACCTGTGTAAAGATACCAATGGCACAATCTCGTCTGCTGGGAATGACATAGGATGGTCAAACTATGGCGTTGACACCAAAGAAAGACATCCTTCGGTGAATTAATAGGATTGATGTCAATACACCATGGCAAACACCCAATGAACAGGGAAGACTTGCTGGCACCCTATGGCCACAAACCATGTCACACATAGGTAGATGGAACAGTCAACATAAACATTTCGTCCACGACAGGTCGCATATGGTATCCAAAGGTACTTCATAGACATGTATGCTATCACCCGTTGGCCCCGTGAGACTTACACATAACATGGAAGTATCCAGGCTTTAAATGTCCACCCTTACACTTCCATTTGTCACTTTCTATGCGAGCAATGGAGATGTAGCCACAGCATAGAAATCAGAGACGTACTGCTAACGAAACACACACATGTCAACATCACAGAAAGCATACTATGAACACACGTATTACATGATATTGTACTATGAAACACAAACAAACCGGAAACCTGCAGCAAGAATAGTCCCCGTAGTTCGACACAACACAAGTCTTCGTAACATTTGAACAGTTCATTAAAACATGCAATGTTTTCGTTGTTCCCACAATGTGTGCAGGAAATATGCTATGTCTAAGAATGTTCACAAACAACAATGTGAGTCTTAACATGATTTTAAATATCACACTGTTGATTGTGAACACTTTAACAATTGCTTATTCAGTTGTATGGTCGAAAGCAGCGGAAACACACACACACGGAAGGGAGCGGAGATGAACCTACGCCTATTATCATGAACTCAGTACAGTATGAATCATTTACACAAGGCGCTACCGAGTTAACTGGCGTGGCGCTGTCAGAGGCATACATGTAGGCTGCTGGCGTCACCCAAGACAATATTTGGAAATAGCCAAGGCATGTGTTGCGGGCGTCTAAAGCATAATCAGTCACAGAGGCACCACGAAACACAGACACACACAGACACACACGGAAGGGACGGGGACAAACCTCGACTATCTACATGAACACACTACTGTATGAAGCATTTACAGAGCGCTACCGAGTTTGCTAAACAGAGCTGTCACAGGCATACTTGTAGGCTGCTGACATCACCCGCAAGACAATAGTTGGCAATAGCCAAGGCATGTGTTGCGGGCGTCTAAAAGCATAATCAGTCGCAGAGGCAGCTGGAAACACACACACACACACACACGGAAGGGACGGGGGCGAACCTACGACTATCTACATGAACACACTACTGTATGAAGCATTTACAGAGCAGCTACGAGTTTGCTAAACAGAGCTGTCACAGGCATACTTGTAGGCTGCTGGCGTCACCATAAGACAATAGTTGGCAATAGCCAAGGCATGTGTTGCGGGCGTCTAAAAGCATAATCAGTCGCAGAGGCAGCTGGAAACACACACACACACACACACACGGAAGGGACGGGGGCGAACCTCGACTATCTACATGAACACACTACTGTATGAAGCATTTACAGAAGCGCTACCGAGTTTGCTAAACAGAGCTGTCACAGGCATACTTGTAGGCTGCTGACATCACCAAAGACAATAGTTGGCAATAGCCAAGGCATGTGTTGCGGGCGTCTAAAAGCATAATCAGTCGCAGAGGCAGCTGGAAACACACACACACACACACACACGGAAGGGACGGGGGCGAACCTACGACTATCTACATGAACACACTACTGTATGAAGCATTTACAGAGCAGCTACGAGTTTGCTAAACAGAGCTGTCACAGGCATACTTGTAGGCTGCTGGCGTCACCATAAGACAATAGTTGGCAATAGCCAAGGCATGTGTTGTGGGCGTCTAAAAGCATAATCAGTCGCAGAGGCAGCTGGAAACACACACACACACACACACACACGGAAGGGACGGGGGCGAACCTCGACTATCTACATGAACACACTACTGTATGAAGCATTTACAGAGCGCTACCGAGTTTGCTAAACAGAAGCTGTCACAGGCATACTTGTAGGCTGCTGACATCACCCGCAAGACAATAGTTGGCAATAGCCAAGGCATGTGTTGCGGGCGTCTAAAAGCATAATCAGTCGCAGAGGCAGCTGGAAACACACACACACACACACACGGAAGGGCGGGGGCGAACCTACGACTATCTACATGAACACACTACTGTATGAAGCATTTACAGAACGCAGCTACCGAGTTTGCTAAACAGGCGCTGTCACAGGCATACTTGTAGGCTGCTGGCGTCAACCGCCAAGACAATAGTTGGCAATAGCCAAGGCATGTGTTGCGGGCGTCTAAAAGCATAATCAGTCGCAGAGGCAGCTGGAAACACACACACACACACACACGGAAGGGACGGGGGCGAACCTGACTATCTACATGAACACACTACTGTATGAAGCATTTACAGAACGCGCTACGAGTTTGCTAAACAGAAGCTGTCACAGGCATACTTGTAGGCTGCTGGCGTCAACGCAAGACAATAGTTGGCAATAGCCAAGGCATGTGTTGCGGGCGTCTAAAAGCATAATCAGTCGCAGACAGCTGGAAACACACACACACACAGACACACACACGGAAGGGACGGGGGCGAACCTCGACTATCTACATGAACACACTACTGTATGAAGCATTTACAGACGCTACGGGTTTGCTGAACAGAGCTGTCACAGGCATACTTGTAGGCTGCTGGCGTCACCGCAAGACAATAGTTGGCAATAGCCAAGGCATGTGGTGCGGAGGGTCTAAAAGCATAAGCAGTCGCAGAGGCAGCTGGAAACACACACACACACACACACACACACACACACACACACACACGGAAGGGACGGGGGCGAACCTCGCCTATCTACATGAACACACTACAGTATGAAGCATTTACAGAGCAGCTACGAGTTTACTGAGCAGGCTGTCAGGAGGCATACCCCTCGTGAGTGGTATCATTTGCAGAGGCAATCGCCCGATCGGGTGTTCGGACAGAGTCTTGATCACGCAGTCTGTTACCATCCCAAGGTCGCCGTGCACTAACACGTTAGTGCTGCAGTCGAGAATAACAAGTAACTACTGATCAGTACATCACTGCATACTGGGCATGCTCAGACACTTAGACTCGGCACAGGGCAGACATGCATACACATGTTGCGGCGGCATGGGTGGCGTAATGTCGACCGTCGTGTGTGTCCAGCCACACAACAGGAACCTGGCCATGCCACAGGCGTGGCGTTGCGTGGGGATACAGGCATGCACCGGGTATAACTGCAGGCGGCGCGGTGTGCACTGTGCTGTGTGTCTATCTACACAGCTGCCTACTGGGCATGCTCAGACACTTAGAGTCGGCACAGATCAGACATGCATACACATGGTGCGACGGCATGGGTGGCGGAATGGACCATCCTGTGTGTCGGCCACACAACAGTAACCGGTCATGCCACAGGCGTTGTTGTTGCTGCGGGGAATATTTAGGTGCAATTAACCATGTAGGACTGGCCTACAGTTTGTTGCATGCTACAGACAACCCTCCCAAACACAAGATACCTTCACAGATGTCCTGAGGACACTGGTGAGTGGGCATGCTCTCACAACAGCACCGTATTGGGTGACATGAACCACCCATACATAGCCTGGGAACATTACCCATGGCACAACACGAGCGCCAGCAGTCCCAGGTGTTCACACACCTGGCCACTGTTAAACAGCCATGCACCATACATACCGGGGGGGGGGATGTCTGACAGTTCTGCCCATCACGCATGGTGAGGATATGCACAGCACAGGATGTACAGCCCTCAATGGTGATGCAAGACCGTATAGTGGATCCACTGGTCATCCACTCACTGTAACCAACACCAGCATGGCGACCTCAGTGATGACCTCTCCACAGAAAAACACACACATCATATGACCGGTGTGGTACCCTACAAGTCCTCCATGCCAATGTTGAACAGAGGCCAGACCGGCAAGCCTAGCAGATGCCTTCCCCGACCACCCACATGCATGTCTGCAACAGGCAAACATGATGACATCAGGACCTTGTCCACCACAGGTAGGCACATGGTGTGGTGGACCGCAGCCACTGACTACCTGTACATCAACAGTTGGAGCTACTACATGGCAGGGCAATGACAGTACCAGGAAACCATCACCCATTCATACGGGCGTCACCATACGGCCCCACATACCATCATCCAGGTCCGCTCGTGGGAGTGGTACTGCAGAGGGCACATGAGACAACCACAGGGCCTTCCCTAACTGTGGTAAGGACATGGTTGGGCGCACACAGACTTGCCTGGAAATGCTCCAGAATGGTACAACAGTCACTGCACCCACAGACATTGTCTGCATACCACAGGACATGTTCCATGCATACATCCCCAACAGGAACATATCCATCCCACCAGAGTGTATCCCACCAAACATGACGTATGGCCGGGAGTTATCCCATATGGCTATGGCGTTTGACCGTCAGCAATGGGCACCCATGGGTGCCCTGGCTGTGTGGTACACATCCTCTTTCAGGCCCTCGAGCCACACATGCGTCCACTGTGTCATGTTAGCCTTACTATGGGCTATGTCCCCAATGGATGCCATATGGCATCTGTGGTCCCACTATGCCAGGGTAGTGCTCCTATGGACTGTCAACAGCCACACCCTATACGCTTGACAAGTGTTGTCTGCAAAGCTGTGTGGAGGTCCATACAGGTGGTCATGGTTACAGATAGCGGTGTACAGCCAATGCGGAACATACCCACAACTACATAGTCAAGGCGGATCCTGCCTCCCGAACCTGCTCGTCCAGTCTGGAGTGTTCACCAAGGCCATTGATGGGGATACGTGGGTTTGCACACAGTACCATGACCTGGTGGGGGCGTTCAGAGCACACTACACATGGGACCCATGGAAAGGCTCGCCAGCATACATGTGGGGACATATGTCACCCGATGCTTCTCACACAGGTTGGAGGTCACACCACACAGGGTTGGTGCTCAAGGTGCCTTGTCACACTCATATCTGGACCCAGTGGAGGCCCACAGGGCTCACTCCTGTGCCCCCTGCCATATGGCATCCGACCTTGGAATGCGCATGGAATGATAGGGGGATTGTAGCAGACAAGGAATGTAGATGACTACGCGCCCAACATACCCAACACCCCATGTTACACGAACATCCACCTAGGGCATCATAGACATGGATGACTGGTGCCAGAGCCATGGCCTGCTACCAAATGCCAGAGAAGGTGCAGCCCTACCCAGTGTGAAGAACATGTTCGTCCCAATGTCACATGTAGGTGGTACGCCATTAAAGATGGTGGACATGTTCAGGGAAATGGCTACCACACCTGTCGGCAACCTCTGTCAACACACACAATGGCAATGTGGGTGTGAAGACATTCCATTGTGGCCTCCTGGTCTGGATGGAATGGCAACCACATCAGGGGTGTTCATTGTGCGCCTGTACACATCACACACCAGTGCAATGACTGCGTACAATGGCACATGTGGCCTGTAGCTAACCTGACACCTGCAGCACTCGGAAGGACCGCAAACGTTCCACAAGACGGGGATGACGGTGCTAGGACATGTGTCACAAGGTGCACGGCCAAGGGGACACCGGCTGTGGATCTTCACAGCACAGCTGCTCCGTGGTGATCTGTGCCTGACATACACGGCCATGTCTGACCTGGGTGACATGGGCACATTCCACCTCCCAGGCCCCATGCAAACCACGGGCACAGAAGCGACTGTCAGACACCTCAACTCAAAGATGAGTGGGGCGTGCTGGGGAACAGGGTAACGCCAGACACACCCTACAACACGGGGAGAGTGCCAGGCCATGTGAAGGAAAGGCCCTGACTGCCTTTGTCCAGGACTGCTAATGGCGTGTGGATGTGTGGCGATAGTTATCGCCAGTCAACCTCTGTGTGTCACTGCTAGACCAGGGACTGGGGACTGATGGATATGGCATCCCATCCTGAGGGTGTTAGATGCCACACACAGTCATGCTAGGTCCACACATGTCGTAGGGCACATATCCTGTCACGTTCATGTGTGCCTATGTACCTATGTAGGGGTCCATGCGGATGTGGGTAACTGTGCTATGCTGATTTTGCCAGACATGCCTGTGGGTACCCACGACTACGTGGGGAACTAATTACAGTGTTCCCAGTAGGCGTGCAAGTACACCATCAGTATTATACGGGTTAACTGCACCGACATGGTGCTACACATGTAACCACCACATACTGTGTACATATCGATGAATGCTGCACCTGTCCTGCATGGTATGTCTGCTGCATGATGTCCGTGCACAACACACATCACATACACACCTGTCACCAGCCATACACACACACCACAACATACACAGCACGTACTATGCGCACACAGGTATCACATACACCTCTCACTATCGTGTCCACCCTGTGCATCATAATATGTTAGCTTAACCGTTGATTGATGGTGTGGCTCACAGTTATGCGGCAGAGACTTAATCATATGCACAGGGTGATATTGCCACAGGCATGGGCTGTACCAATGGATGACATCATGTGTGTGTGTAAGGGCCAGTGCATTGAGTGGGCATGACTATGTAGATTGCATGTGGGTGTGGTGGAGCCCTACAGTTGTGTCTGCTGTGTGGGTGTGTGTGTACACAGTTCAGTCATCTGTGATGCCTACACGGGTATGCTTGGCAGCCCCTGACTGTACAGTGCAGGTGTTACGGCTCACTGTGTCTGCGGCGGCGGAGTGACCAGCGCCTGCCTGGGGTCACAGGCGCGACCGGGTGGAGGTACAGACTGTCCACTCTCCGATGTCACATGTCCGCTGGAAGCGTGCCTGACGGGGCGTCCAGGGCCACGTCCACGTGGCCTGCTCTGTCCTGGTGTGGATGGTGTAGTAGCAGCTGCAGTGCTACTGCTACCATCACTGTCTGTGTGGGCATGGGAGGTGCACGCACGCTGACCTGCAGCAGGTGGTGTTGCTGGCACGCCCATGCGTGCCCTATGCCTCACCCCTACCTGGTGTTCCTGCGGACTGCGCGCGCTCAAGGATGGCCAAGCCTCGGTCGATGAGACCAGCCATATCGCTTAATCTCCTATCCAGAACATCGGCAAGATGCTGTTGTGCATTTGCCAATGCCTGGATGCTGTCATTTAAGTACGGATTGCGGACCTCTGCAGCCTCTGCCCGTCCTGGTTCTGCCGTTCGTGCCTGCGCCGCCATTACAGTCTGGAACATGCGTCTGGTTATACCAGCTGCTGCACCATATGCGGCGGGTGTATGTCTGCGGTGCTCCCCTACGGGCAGCACCTGCCACATGCCTGCGTGGCACTGCACCAGTCCTTACACTGGCAACATCGTGTGTACCCACACCTTCTGCAGCCACCACACATTCCTGCTCGGGGACAACAGACGCTGACTGACCGTCATCTATGGACAACGGTGTTGGGGTATGTGTCGCATCTGAACCGTGTGCAGGGATGAAAGGGACGATGTGTGATGTTCTCCAGTGGCACAGACTCTGCCTGTGATGACCCTGCCTGTGCCTCATGCACATGCTCATCACCACTAGTATCTGTGGGGACACTAGCATCAGATTGACCGCGGGAGGGGAACGCACCTACAGCACCTGTCAATACAAAGACATACCATCGGTTACAATACAGACACACACAGACACACACACACACACACACACACACACACACACACACACACACACACACAGACACACACACACACACACACACACACACACACACACACACACACACACACACACAGCATGCATGTGATAATGCAGGCGGCATGCAGCATTCACACAACACAGACCAGTGAATGCAGACCAGACATTCATAGTGGCAGTATGTACACTGCCCTGGTGGGGACAGTACAACAGGCAGGTGTCATTTAGTAGGCATGCAGTACACACATTCAGGTAGTTTGCATGCATCAGCGTGATACACCGCAGGTGGCGGCACGTTCAGAGTACACATGGCTGCCAACACTATGTAATGTACACCGCAAACATGCGGTATCATGTGGACATGTGAAGATGGTGTCCACCGCATGCACCACATCACCGATGGCTGTCATGGTGCAGTGTTATGTGTACAGTGTACAGATACAATGTATGTGTAACAGTGATGTCTGTGCAGGCGTTGCTGTGAGCTGTGTGCATAGCTGCGGTGTGTGGTGCGGGCTCTGTGCCACTGCACAGTAGCAGGACACAGCTATGTGTCTGTGCGATCGTGACCTGGACGCATTACATTGCCATGTCTGTAAGTCAGTTCAGCTGCTCAGCAGCACATATATGGTGGACATTGGAGGCACCTGTAGTAGCTGTGGAGGAATTTCATGTCACTGGTGTACTACATCAGATGTCCAGGGGTCCACTACATTGATGAACCCACTATGTGTGTACAGGGTGCAATGGTGAGTACCCACTGTGGATGTGCTGTGTGGCAACATGCCTGTAGGTATCAACCATGGCCTTGTCTGTCTGACTCATTGACAATTGTGTGTGGTAGACATTGTGCACACGCCCTGTGGTGGCCCATGTGACATACACCCATACTAGTGTGACGGTCACATTCTCTGGATATGCTGACAGTGTGTATGTCTGCTATGTTGTGCATAGGTCATATCATGGTGTGGCAATGCTGCAGCCAGACATCCATGCATGGGACATGGCATGCGCCATGTCACAACGATGTGCACCCGATGCAGGGCATGGGTCACATTGGTAACACCTGTGCTCTGGCCAGATCACAGCTCACTCTGTGGTACTGTGTCCATACTGCACTGGCATACCAATGCATACTACACATGCAGCCATTGTGTAACACCTACACCATTGTATGCATAGCTGAATGCACGTAACACACCAATTGGTTGTGTGGTGTCATACCACTCACGGTAACGGGTGTATCTACTGTACATGGGTGGTGTGTATGTCGGTGGTGCGAGCTGTATACCGTGACAGGGGCACACACAGGTGAGCATGTCATGCCTAGACACATGGGGAATATCAATACAGCAGAACATGCGTTTGACTGGCAACAGACTTACCTGCAACAGACCCTTGTCCTTGCGACATGCCAGACGTACCTGTAAAGGCATTACACAAAGGTATACACATTAGCCATTACTATCTCCACGGTCAGCACTGTGCATGACACATCATGCATGTGTGTGGTTGCATGTGCTATGCACATGTCTGCTAACACAACATAGCATACAATGGTTTGCATCTTGTGTGGCCATATACCTGGCATGTATTGCTATATCATGTGTTGTACTATGACACCCACACCCACGTCGCCTATCATACAAACATGCAACACTGACTTACCATGCGGCTCCAGGCTCATATCTCGGGAGACACCCACCTCCACGATGGGCAAGTGGTTCTGCGTGTTGTTCCGTGGGTTGGCCCAGACTGGCCAGGAGACCCTCCGTAGCTGTGAGTGGGGCCTGTGTTGCTGGCCCACCACCCGTCCCACGTTGTTGCCTGGCGATTGCAGCGGCACGCTGTCTTGCATGCCGGATCAGGTCTGTGCAGTGCCTGCGGATTTGTTGGTAGCTGCGGTTGGTTCCGCCCACGCTGTTCACCCTCCTGCACAACTCCTCCCACATCTCCTGCCGTTCTTGTGCCTGCTGTGGCACATGGCTAAACAGGGCATTGTAGTTACTCTGGAGGTATGGTATGATGACCTCCTCCTCCTGTCGGCTAAATGGTGGAAGCCGGGAACGTGGCATTATCTGGAAGACATGATGATGGTGGCAGGTCACATTCACACTGCTGTGCTGGCATACTGTTGGAAATACATTGCTATGACATGTACGACATCTGCACAGTGATCTGTGAAGGGCATCGTGGCGGTGACACAGCCGATGTTGTGGCTTCACACCATTGAGCACTGGGTGTCACATCATATCTGTGTGCCACCCCATCACACTGTGCACACACCATGTAGATGTTAGCCTGCCATGGACATGTGTACCTGGCTGCACCTATGTCCATATCAGTTGGCATATGTCCCCATGTGACGTCTGTGCTACTGTTCACCTGTACGCTGTGTATATGTCAGTACACATCACGTCTGTGCCCATTGTGAACGTCAGCAGCGGCACTGTACACATACACATGGACACCTGCACATGCATGTGTTGTGCCATGTACTTCCACACAGCACTGTACAACTTGCCCCAGCTCACCTGTGTTACGTATGTGATAGACATGGAGCAATGTGTAACCATGACACATTAGCAGGAAAGGCCATGCATAGCATGTACACGCACATTGTGCAGAGCATCACACAGCACCTGTAACATGACAGGGTGCATCGCCACCACATTACTACTGTGTATGGTTGATAGTGAGAGTGCCTTTTGTCCATTGCACCATGTGGGACTGTGATAGCTCATGCAGCCTTGCTGGTCATCTCTGCATGATATGGCGGGGTATGCCACATACATGGCAATGGGTGTGACCCACCCAGGGGCTGACGGTATTGGCAGGGTGGCTGTCCATTGCTTTTGTCATAGCTGTGTGAATATGGACATTCAACATGTTTATCACCATGGTGTGGACACTGTCCTCCAGCGAGGTATGCTGTACGCTGCTTGTTGAGGGTGTGTGTGGTGCATGCAGGTATCACACATCCATGCATACACTGTAGCCCTGGCAGGTGCTATGTGCTGGGATGTTGATCGACACAGTGCTGTATGTGTACACACACCGCTATCCCATGCACATGGATATCTGCCTGAACTGATGTGGGTAACACATATGTGTACATACATTGCCGCTGCCACCCACATGTCTGCTGCTGCACTACACACCGCCATCCCCTCCTGTGTGAATGTGGTGTTGGCCTCAGCAGAGGTATCCATGTATGGGGACATGGATGTTCACATAGCAGGCCCACTGATGGTATCGTCGATCTGACCATACATATGATGCACCCTCACACATACAACCCATTCATATTGTTGTTCACAATGGTGACACGGCTATATTGCTATGCGGAGCCATTCACAGACATACATACACAGAGGCATGCACGCCATCTGTGTCATTGGCGGACTATTGGTGTGGTTTGGCACCTAACGTGTTTGACTGCAGGTGGCGCAGACCTACTGTGCACATGTATACATGGTAGGCCTGTTCTACGTGGTAGGCATCTGTGATGTGCTGTGCACATCTCATACCTGCACATTTGGTTGTTGTCCATCGGTCCACAGGCCAGTGGTGGGACATACAGGGATGTTGCTGAACATATGTACATGCGACCCTGTACAACTGTGGCGCTAGCCTCTCAGATGCTCATGTGTCGTGGACGTGAACACCGTACACACATGTGGTTGTGGGGCCGTCCATACCCATCTCCACCTGTGGGTTGCTATCATCCCACACACTCCTTGTACTGTATGTTCAGGCTATGCAGCTATGTGGGGCTTGTGTGCATACAATACGATACTATGTGCCTTTGCACCCATCACAGACATTGTCACACAGGTACACCGCAGCCATACACATCACAGATTGTTGTCAGCATGTCACATGTGGTACACCTAACACATCTCCTGCGGGACATGGTAATCTGTATGGGCATGTCCAGTAGTGACATACCACAGCTACCCTACATGACGGCTATGCAGGACATGTCTGTGTACATCTACTGTGACATATACACAAGCAATGCCCCCTACCTACATCACATGGTACTACCTGTGGAGTATGTGTGTCTGCATCCATGCTATGGCCATAGATGACAATTGTACATCTATATGTGCAACATACCTCAGTGGGGTTGTCATGAGCACATGTTCCATGTGTCAATGCATTGTTTGTGTCTGTTGGGCAGTCATTGTTGTGCATGGTTTACATGGCTGACATAGTGTACTGTGTCTGATTCCAGGTACTTCATTGGGCTACCAGCATTGTACATTTCTACAGCACATTCCAGCCATCATGTAGCCAGCTTAGATGACAGTGGAGGTGTTCCGCCATGTGCACATATGTCACACGGTACAAGGGTGACTGACACACATTGTCGGGACTGGGTTCTGACTGCTGTGGATGTGAGTACCGGTGTTGACAATCATGACTTCACCAGATGGTGTCTTCTGGATGTGTCACATTCACAACAAATACCCACATTTACATAGCAGCACATCGTCCCACAATTGACATTCCTGCCTGAACACTCTGTGCGGTATGTTTGTATGACCACTGCATATATCACTGGTGGCCACCAGCATGGCTGCCTACAACAGCAGTGTGTATCCTGTGCAAACATGGGTTACACCAGTCACACCACACCTGTGCCAGCTGGCCCTGTAGTGGGTGACAGTGCAGTTCCATTCATCATGTAACAGTATACATCGTGCACCAGTATGTTGCAGACATGTGAACGGCTGTGCTACTCAACATATGCACACATGACACATCACCTGGTACACCGTGTCTGCCTTGCCACCTGCTATTGTGACCACCCTGTGATGACATTCTACGGCCCACATGGACGTGGACATGTGATGGCTCAATGGTGAATTAACCGTCCAGGTGTGTGTCTAGCCAGGTGTCCAGTAGCCACTGGTCTGCATGCAGGGATAGTCTACATTGGCCTACTCTGTCACTGGGACTGTTGACTATGGTCATACTGTTGTTATGCAGGCATGTGCTGTTTGTCCAGTCTGATAGTCGTGTTGAACCACACTACCGTGGCACACATGACGTGTGGACATCTGGCTAAGGTGTGCAGCCCACATGTACATCTTCTCATGCTATGCTGCCTGTGCAGCGGTGTCACATGTCTGTCTCTGGCAGGGCTGTCACAGGTAGGCACAGCATGCAGTGATGTGTGATAATGCTTACACCCTCCACTGTGCTGTACACTAGCACTGCACACACAGTACAGCACACATGTCAGTTATCTTCGGTGCCTGGGACCTGCCTCCATGCCCTACACGGCACACCTGCCAGTCCAGATTGTACACAGATCATACCTCCCAGTCACATACCTGGACTGCAACACACACAGGTGGGTGGTTCCACACCACACCGTGATTTACACACATACTGTATTTTCCCATGACACATTGCATCATAGCTAGTCCATGTTCAGATACCCATGTTTGTGGCCACTACACACATTGTGACACGCGACAGTGCAGACACTGTACACCACAGGTTACATGCCAGTCGGGTTGGCATGCTGTACATTGCACCTGGGACAGTTGCTACTGCTATGTATTGCCAGCAACACGACGACCTTCCTAGTATGGACTCCCACGTACCCACATGCTTGGCCATGCAGTACGCATAGCTGGGTGACACATTACATGACACATACCATACCTACACTACCCTCAGCATGCACCAAACCTCCATGTGTCTGTATGCTAGGCCTACACACCTCCCCCCTCTGTTTGCTGAACATCCATGCTTACCATCCCTGCTAGCCACACTTCTAAGCACACTACCATAGCAGCATGCATGGTACATACACACTACAGCCGGTATTACTGACATCCACTGACAGAGGTAGTTGAGGGCATGGCACCCCGTCCGATGGACAGTCTATGTGCCTATGCCAACAGTGATCACAGTGCACTTCTGCTACATTTACACACTGGTAGGGACCATGCTATTCCACACTGAGACATGGTGGTGCTGGCATTTTCACAGCCACAGTGGTATTCCTGTTCCATGCACACGTGCTGTATGGGCACATGTGCAGGCTGTTGCACGGTAGTTTTGTTCACCTGTGTGTTGTGTGTCACTTGACAGTCATGGTGTGTCCTGCTGGTGCATGACATACTCCACAGCTAGCTACCTACACATGACTGCCAGACATTGCAGTGTGGGCCCTCACGCAGTGTGGTGGTATGTCTCTGCTGTTTGACTACATCCACATTCAATGCAGCATACCACGGTCATGCAGGCATTGGCGACACAGATGTTGCTGGCATCCTGCCTGCCAATGGGGTACCTACCAACAATACACACTCTCACTCACTACAGGGTTCCAATCCTTGGCTGGACATTGTATTAACCCTGTGGACACATACATAGTACTGGCATGCACATGTTATGTCTGGGAACACAGTCCCAATGTCACCTCCAACCGCCGTAGTTGTTGTATCCCGCCAACCTGGCTGTTACATGTCTCTGCAGCAGCACACGTCAGTGACTGCTAGCCCATTCATGTACGTTGTGCACCCTGACCACCACACTACCACATCTATCACACTACACATGGATGGTACTGCATTGCACGTATGGGGCTGCATCTCTACACCCATGACTGGGCCATTCAGTATGGCACTGGGCCACATCTTGACATACATGCTTCACACACTCATTGACTACCTGCATGCCTTTCCTGGCACCCTTGTTGGGCTTCTGTGCCACAGCACACCACATCCCATGCTGGCCACCTGTCATATTATTGCATGGGTGGTTGGGGTGGTACAGAGGGTATCACATCAGACATGATCCGCTCTTTGCCCTTCAGCACCATTCCACTTTATGCTATTGACAGTGTACACATCCAGCATCACATCGTACCCTATGTATCGGCATGTTACGCCATGTGCCTTCTGTACAGTTCACACAGTGGTGCAGGCATATCATGCTGACTACAACATTTCAGGGTCGTGTGGCATTGCACGTTCCCCAAACATGTTGGCCCTCATGCTCAGTATTTGCATACGTACACTACCTGCTGTCACACAGTACTGTACATGCCTACATATACCACTTCTACATACCTGGCAGCAGTCTAGCTCATCCTACTCATGTTGCTGACACCCATACAGGTGTCAGTGTGGCAGATATATCATGTAGATATCATTGCATCAGTTACATCACACATAGTGCATACACATCACCTTTGCATACTGACAGTCATGCGGTGTGTATCACATGGATACTGTCCTATACAGGCATATCACGTTGTACATGGTTGATGTACACACACATAGCCCACATGGTGCTGTGGTTGCCATATTACACCATAAGCGTGGGTACACATGTGCAGGACTACACATTTCTGGACCGTATGTCTAGCTGATACCTTGGAATTGCCCTTGTACCTGTGCCATACATGTACCGCATGGCCGTGTTACAATAACACATGTGTGGTGTACCTTACACAATGGATACAACGTTACATGTCTCAGTATAGTCATGCTGTGCTCTCTACCCAGCTCAGACAGTTGACATATGCAAATGACAGTCATGTAACACATCTGTGCTCACCTGCATGCCACTAACACAGGGGTGTAATGTACTCTGCCATGGGCCATGTTCTCCACAGTACTGATGCATGTAGTACTCCTACATGGCGTTTGCTGTGGGCGGGGAGGACCAGTCCAGCGTATGTGCGCACATGCCACATTGCTCAGCCCGGGCGTCTGTGTGACATCCACAGACTGGACACACACCATGCTGTGGGACATAGGTCCTGTGCACATCCCACAGGGGCACACTGTGTCACTAGTCATGTGATAGCTGCCTTGCTGGTAGGGTGACACAGACCCATGGTACCACCACAGCGTATTGTATAGACATGACAGTTGACATCCAGTTCTGCCGTTCAGTGGACACTACCATGGGGGGGGTGTCAGTACTGTGTACATTGCACATGTGTTTACACACGGCCCTGCTGGACATCATTGTGGCACATTGCACCTGCTATGGAACGTTTGGACATGGTCACTTGCTGTTACCTCCATTTGTACCTATTCTGCTACTACATTGTCCCATATGTGCAGGCCATACATATCTTGTGTATGTATATAACATTAGCCCATCGCTCCATCATGCATGCTATGCCTGTGATACTGTCTATGATTTGTGAACATATCCATCATGCCAGCTTTGCATTACACATAATTGACATAGTCGCCCTACTGCGTGGGATAGGTGCCGTCGTGCTTACATTCCGTATGACATCGACGGTATATGCCCATGCACAAGTGGTCTGTTGCACTATTCCTAAATGTCCTAATCCCTGCTGTGGCACTTCAGTGTTGGATATCCACTGCCAGCATCGGCGTGGGTGGTGGCATTGTTCTGTGTTTGCAACCCCTATGGCAGACCTGGGGTAGGGTTACCACCTGTGCCACTTTGCAAGGGACAGTCCCTCCTTGGGCAGTTGTGTCCTGACAAAATTTATCACAAATGGCAAATGTCCTGAGATTGTGGGACATCACTATATCCCATTCTTATGTAAGAGTTGCATAACATACTTATTTATGTATGTACATTCCTAACTGTTACAAGACACACAATAAGCAACTGAACTGCTACAAGACTACACTTTTCTTTATGCAAAGAGTAGAGTTCTAACCTTTGTACTGACCATGGGTATGTGTCCACCTGTAACATCTGAAGTGTGTCCGGCGATTTCCACTTTGGCCTTTTGAAAGGGTGGCAAGCCGGCCCTGGGGTTATCCGGTGTTTACATGTTGTCCCACTGCTGTGCACACGTTGTCCACAGTTGTTGGTATGCTGCAGCGTTTAGCATTACATATCCAACCTTCGCCTCTCTGCCTGATGGACAGGTATCTTTACCTACACACACTGTTCACATACTGTACAGATTCGTCGATCGTATCGATGCGTTACACACCAGTACATGTCGTGGGTTCGACATACCTTTCCGCCTTTTGTTCTGAGTTCGTCTCTATTCCCTTGTTTCTCTTTCTCTAGTTTGTATGCGTTGGTATGAACATACGGTTTGAATATCCAGGAGTCTTCCTTATATTCGTAAAATGCCGCCTGATGCATGTGGGTTAATCAGGCCAATAGCTGTTCCTCGGTGTGTACTTATGCGCATATCAGCGGTGATCCCCTTCCTTTCGTTCATTCTGGCGTCGGCACTAGGCCATGGTTCTTTCCTCGTGTGGCCGTTGGTTGGCTACAATACCTTCGTGAGGATGGTATGTATTGTATCATGTTTGTGTGACTGCATCTGCTATGTGTGGTGTCGGGTACATTTCGCTGTGGTGTTAGCCGTGGATTGTGTGTGTTGGGTATGGTATTGTGTTCGACATGTGGGTCCCGTGTCCTGGCGGCGTCTGTCGATGGCGTTGTGCATTCAAATGTGTTACATGGCTGTTATTTTCCTGTACATAGCGAATGCATGGATGCATGAGCCGCTGCTAGTGTTTCCCAGGAGCTTGTTGTGGGTATGCCGCTGTCATTCACTGCCTGTATGTGTTTGCTACGGTTTTAGCTGTTATCCCTTTGATATGTGCAATGGGGTATATCTGCGGATGTGGGTGACGTGTACGGGGTGTGAGTCTTGCATTTATACATACCAGATATGCTTGTGTGTGTGCTCCATTCCTGCTTGGGGAGCTGCGGGTTACCTGTCTGTTGTTGTGGGAATGTTTGTTTTGTTGATGTCGTCTGCTGTCGGTATCGCCTGCATGTGTGCTTCCTGCACGTATTCCTCCTTCACATCGGTTATATATCTGCGGATGTTCGTCCGTGCCTACCATCCATTGGCATTTTGTCGCTGATAGTTACGGTGATTGTGGTCCTATACTTGGGGCGGACTGTATGCTACCGGTAGCCTCCTATTCGTGTGCCGCTTGCTTACGCCACGGTCGTGGAACACACCGGTATTTACTGGACCGTGAGTGTTCACGATCGGTGCGGGATGGCATTATTTATTTTCGCCGTACATGCCTGATGCTGTGTAACGTTGCCGACGGACCGTGTGGAGTCTACGTTATGGCGCCATACCCTGGTGCGTGGTTTGTACATGCGTCCTTTGCATCTCCTGTTTGCTATGGCCCTGTGGTACACTTTGGGACATTTGCGCTTTGCATCATTTTACGTCGCCCGTGCATAGCCACTGAGGAGATGTCAGTACTACTTTGTGGGTACTGCTGTACATACGCCTATGGTTCCTGTACTGTATGCTCACGCCTGTTATTACACTCCGCCTGTGACATGTCACCTTCATACACAGTTTACATTGGCACACACATTACACACACACAGCGGAACACACGACAACCTCACCTCACACATACACATATTGCCGCCATGGCTGTCAACCTTCTATTTCGAGTGGGGAACACACAGTAGTAATGTGAAACACATGGGCATAATGTGGAACACATAGTAATGGCATAGTGACAACTTCAGCTAAGTAGGTCATAGGTTGATTATGATATGCTGATTTACTTACAGTGAAGAACCTTTACTAACTTACTATGAGTACATTCTATTTACCAGGATGTCATTTATATACATTCCTAACAATGGATGTTTGAGAGACATTTTCAATGTGGAACTTGGAGGAACTGCGAGGAACATGAACTGTTTTACACCCCAAATGAGGTCGTTCCTCATAATGTCGTACACTTCACTGGTATGCTTTCGCTTCGCACCGGGTTGACCACAATACCTCGTTGGCGCATCGCGGTGGCGGTGTGTATCTCCGCACTCATGTCCTATGGATATGACGCACATATGTAGGGTTGCCACCTTTTCAAATGGCCAAAGTGGGACATTTTTAGTAGAAACGTCAGATTTTGCATGCCAACACATACCCACGGCCAGTACAAAGGACAGCGATTCACTTTTTTTGGAATACAAAGCCGTAGCATTACAGTTGCTTATTCTGTTTATTATCATATTTAGATGTTTCTTCTACAAAATAACTGTTTTCTGCAACTAATAAAGTAATTATGGGAAATGGTTTTGTCCTACAATCTCAGGACATTTGCCATTTTGTCAATGTTTTTGCAGGACACAACTGCCCAAAGGGGGACTGTCCCTCTGGCGTGGGACAGGTGGTGACCCTACACATATCCCGTTACTGTACCGTGGACTGGTGACCATCCCGACACGCGGATATGTATTGATGCAGGTTAACATTTCCATGGCTGGCGTTACCTGCCCTGCCCACCCTCCAGGATGATCGGGTTGTCGGTCACTATGTTTAATATGTGGTGATTTTGCGTCTTACTTATCTGTGAACTTGCATCCCTGGGTTCCATATTACCCTGTTGTACTTTCTATCTGTGTATGCGTACATATATTTCTACATGTGTACTGATATGTATTTCCGTATCTGTGTATGCATATGCGTACATGTGTGGTCGACTTGCGGCGATAGTGGCAGCATATGGCTACGCCGTGTGCTGTTGAACCGGCGTCGCGTTGAGGTGTTGGCGTTCCATGCTCTGCTGGCTATTGGGTGTGCAGTGTTTGGCGGTGCCTTTGTTGGAGTCACACATCGTCCGCATACGGTACACATTACGGGCGGACATGTTTGTGTGGCGTCCATTTTACTGTGTGTGCAGGTCAGGAGGTGTCAGTCCATGGGGCCTACACTGTCAAAGTATGTGCTATCGTTCCCTCTTTGCCAGGCGTAGGCATATTGGAGTACGCCTCTGTCTACCTACTGGGGCTGGCTCAGTGTGTCCGTGGCGCGCCGCCCTGTGCCTGTGCTTGCCCTGGCAGTTGTGGCAGGCTTGGTGGCCCTCTGGCATTATGTCCCTGCAGCAGCTGTTTCGCAGAATCATATTGTGTAGCATACAACATACTATGAATATGTGGGCACTTGTGCCTGGAGAGTACTGCAAGGCTCCACGGATGTATCCAAGCACGGAACCGTGATTTCAAGATCCCGAACACACGCTCTATGATTATTCTCGTTTGTGCGTGTGCCTCATTATGGCGTTCTTGCATGTGTGTGTGCATTTCTGATGGGTGTCATCAACCACGGCTCCAGTGCGTAGCCAGCATCCCCACAAGGTGACCTTGTGTGATGTCCCCACTGGCGAATACCTGATACAGCTGTGAGGCATGCCAGATATGGGAGTCGTGGTAGCTTCCAGGGCTGCCAGCACACACATCCATGATAATGCCCTGCGCATTGCACACAACCTGGCAATTGATGGAGGGTTATCCCTTGCGGTTTATGTAGCGTCTACCCTGCTCCCCAGGTGGTGACTTGATTTCTATGTGCGTACAGTCTATCGCACCCAGGACCTCGGGTATTGTGCCACACGGTGGAAGCGGCGCATATTGCTAGCCAACTCCTCCTGAGATGTGGGGAACTTTATGTGCTCATGGGCATGTGGTAACATGGCATCCAGGAACTGGTGTAGTACCCTGGATGCTGATGCCTGTGAGATGCCCATTATGTCCCTGGTGGGCCTTTGAAAGGTACCTGTAGCCAGTATTCGCAAGCTCACACATACCTTTGTGTCCACTGGGATGGGCTCCCTCTGTTGTCTCTTGTTCTCAGGCGCCGGCACAGCTCCACTATTTGCTGTAACGTGTCCCTGTCCACCCTGTAGCTCTACTATCTCCAGGTCGCAGCCCTGGTAGGTCACCTTGGTCTGAACACTCTCCTTCTCCTGTGAGGCCTCGGTAGTTGTCGGCACCACCCTCGCCAACTCCGTCTGTCTCTGCCACATACCTATGCATCACGGCCCGCGGCGCACCCAGCATATACATGTTAAAAGTTCCCGTCTGTTTACACCCTACGGTGCGGCGTTTGGGAAATCGCTGTGTGTTGTGCGCATTCACATTTATTACTGTTGTGCTGTATACCCGGTGAAGTCATTGGGTGTGTCTGTGCGCCCTATCCATGGATTATTTCCGTGGTTTTACGCTTACAGCTGCGGTACTGCCTGTAGTGTTACATTACAGTTGCCTGCATTGCCTTCGCCTGGCATCTTACATTACTGCATCCTGCAGGCACATGGCATATGATGCATTTTATCTGCGGCCGCAGTTATGCTACCTCTGTACTTGGCTGTGCTATTTCGGTTCTTTGCTCTTTGCATTTCTACTACATCCCTATTATCTTTGCTCTCATATGCCTCCCTTTCCCGTTCTGCAGGAGTCTGCATGCAGACTTATCAGCTGCCGGCGTTTGCCCTTCCTGCATTGATTGGTGTTAATTGCTCGTTACGGATACATTTACACTGCTTCCGCATTTCCTCGTATTCTCCGCATTACCTTCCTATATCCCTGGTTGTTGCCGGTGAGGCCGTCCACATGACTGGTTTCGAACGTGGTCATCCTCGTGCACATGCATTTGTACGCGCATTCTGTACTGTCAGCGCATCTATTTCCTAACACGCCAGTCCTGATGCTGTGATGTGCATTGTACAGCCCAGATTTGCTGTCCTCCAATATCCTTCCTCCTACAGTGGCACACCCTGTGTGGTTGACATGTATCTCGTAGGCCACTCCTCGGTGTCGCTCGCCCGCTTGCTCCATCCTTACGCTGGCGCCGTTTTTGCGATTCACTATTATCTGCCTCATTTGCATGGAATTGACTACTAATACCTGGTTACGGCGCCGGACACTGCCTCCACTCCTTGACAACCATTGCGCTGTTGTTGCAGCTTTACATACATACTATGGTGTGTGGTGGCTGTGCAGCTGATTTGTGTTCTAATGCTCTTTTCGGACATTATCATATTATTTCATTGCTTTACAACTTCTGTGCACACATCCCGGGGGTCTGCTGTTCTTTCTACGTACGTGCCATTTATGTCATTTTTACATTTTGTGCATATTTTCTTTGGACATTCTCGGTGCCTTTCCACATTGGCATATTGCACCTATATGATACCTGACTTTGACAGCCTTCCGTTACTCCTCCGGTATGTTTGGGTAAATGTAAACCGCTTTTGGTTTACATTGCCGTTCTTACGCTATGCCTGCGCCACTTCGTGGATCGCTATTTGCCCTCATTTGCATGGTGCAATACCGCACACAGTGTGTTTTGCATACCTACGCCGGGGGTGGGGACGGTCCGGCGCACGCCGGTAGTGCACGTGGAATTCATTCATACCTGAATCGCTAAGCAGCCATATTTGGCGTTATAACGCCGACGCTATGCTGGCGCCTGGCGCTAGGTTCATGAATCCCGGGGCTTATCTAATGCTGTAACTTTTAAATTATCAGGTTTGCCATTATGATATTTATAAAAATGTATAGCTAAAGGACTACTTTTTTACTGATTTTTTTATGTCTCTGACATGTTCTTTTATCCTGCAACACAAAGTTCTTTTTGTTTCTCCAATGTAAAACTTGCCACAAGGACATTCTATACCATAAATAACCTGTAATGACTTACAATTAAAGGTTCCCTTAGTTTCAAACAAAATTCCATTAATAGTTTTAAACTGTGGAACTATGTATCTGCAAATAGTACACTTCCCACATTTTCTTGTACCCTGATACTTCACCTGTTTATACATTTGCATATTAGGTAGCTTAAAACGACTATGAACTATAAAATCCTGAACATTTCTCCCTCTCTTATATGAAAAACTAATTATATTATTTTTTAAAAAATCCACTTCTTTCTTAAGTAAATTCCAACTAAAAATTACCTGTCGCTTAACATGTTCAGACAATAAAGAAAAAGTTGAAACAAAATATACAGTATCTTTAAGTTCTTTATTCTTACGACTATATATGTCACTATTATTTCTACTTTTGTTTTTGACTCTTCTTAAACTATATTTTAAGTCGCTCTCAGAATAACCTCTATTTTTAAATTTATTATAACTTAATAAGTATTCTTTCTCCTTAATGTTAGGGTTACTACACAGTCTCTTCACTCTATAAAATTCAGTATAGGGAATAGACTTTATAACATGTGGAGGGTGATAACTTGTCCCATACAACACTGAACCTGAACCCTGAAATTTCCTATGTAGTTGATATTATATAACTGCATTATTATAACCTTTCAGGGTAATGTCTAAATACTGGACTATATTGCCTATTTGTAGTCCATCAAACTTTATATTCATACTATTTTTCTGTATTTCTTCCAAAAACTGTTCAACATTTTCTTGACCACCTTTACATATAAACAGCAAATCATCAATATAACGGAAATATCTACAAACATGTGTATTATAAAATGGGAGATTAGTTTATGATCTGATCTCACCAATGAAGGGTATACCTCCGGTGTTGAACATTGTGACCCCATGTTTGTGATGATGAGATCCAGTATGTTTTCACCTCTTGTGGGCATGGTGACTAGTTGTTCCATGGCATTAGAGTTTATGAACTCTAGGAACCTTTGGGCTAGAGTGTTGGGGCTTGAGTAGTGATCCCAGTCTATGTTTGGATAGTTGAAATCACCTAGTATGATGGTGTTTGGGGTTACATTTATCCCCTCCAGAGTTTTCAGGAATGCTGTGTGAGGATCCTGAGTTTGAGAGGGTGGCCTGTAACATGCTACAAATTGTAGAGCAGTCTTGCCTACGGTTAATTGCACCTGGATGGTCTCCGATGCATCGTGCGTTGCCACCAACCTGGAGGTGAGGGTATCTTTGATGAATATGGACACCCCTCCTCCTTTCTTGGTGTTGTCTGGATTTTGGGACCGGAACGCATGATATGAGGTAAAACCTGATAGTGCTGGGGTGCTCTCAGGAGCCTTGAACCAGGTTTCAGTCACAGCACAGACATCGATGTTCTTCATACTGAGAAGGGCTTCGAGTGCGTGCATCTTGAGGTTGAGACTTCTGGCATTGAGCAGCATTATCCTTAGTGAATGACCTGAGACGTACCTCCCTGGACTACATGAAAAGAAACATAGAGGAGCTCTCTGATTATATAGCCCAGGCCGCTATGACCCTGACCCTGAGCAGCATCTTACCCTCACCAAGAATGATGCCACAGTACAAAGACAAAATGATCAGCTTTAACAATTGGCTCAATTACTGGTGTCATTCTAAGGGGATCCAATGTCTGTCTGCTTGGGATGACCAGACAGGATGCCTGCCTTTGGAGGATTGGGTCTTGGTTTTATTTGGGATTGCATAGTCCATGCATTCCTGAAGGTGTTCATAGAATGCATTCATAAAGGGTTCTGAGGTCTGGGCCATATTTTCCACAGGCACAAGGGCTTTAATGGATTCCACCTCAGTTTGGAGAAGTGCATAATTTGCTTTACACATGTTTTTCACTGTGGTTTTCTGGCCAGGGACTGGGTCAAGATGTGAATATCCAGTGAGATTACTGTATGGTCTGATCTTACCAGTGAGGGATACATGTCTTGGCCATAGAGTCCCCATGTTGGTGATTATCAGGTCCAGTATGTTCACCCCTCTTGTGGGAGTGGTGACAAGTTGTTCCATAGCATTTCGGTTTATGAAGTCTAGGAACCTTTGGCCTAGGGTGTTGGTGCTAGAATAATGCTCCCAGTCTATGTTTGGGTAGTTGCAGTCATCCAATATAATGTTGTTTGGAGAGACCTTCATATTTTCATGTGTTCTCAAGTAGGCCAAGTGGGCTTCCTGGATTTAGGAGGGTGGTCTGTAGCAGGCTACGAACTGAGAGGCAGTTTTAGCCACTGTTACTTGCACGTGGATAGTCTGTGCTGCTTCATGCTGTGGCAGCAACCTGGGGGTGTGGGTATCCTTGACAATTATTGATACTCACCCTCCTTTTGTAGTTTGTTCCATGTTTTGGGGCTGTAAAGCATGGTATGAGGTGTAACCTGGTAGTGCTAGGGTGCTCTTGGGAGCCTTGAACCAGGTTTCTGTTACTGCACAGATATCAATATTCTCCATGCTGAGGAGAGTTTGGACTGCATGCATCTTGCAGTTTAGACTTCTGGCATTGGGTAGCATTACTTCTAGTTTCGTATCCCTTGTGATACCTATGGAGGTGGGTTTGTGTTTTTGCCTTACCTATTCAAGGCACTATGGGGGTGACAACAGCCTTTGCCAGTATCCAAAAGGCCAGGGGTGATAGGTGCAAGCCATCCATAGCGGAGCATTGTGTCTTGCTCAACATGTCATCCCAGGCTGACAGGCATTGGATCCCCTTTGACTAACAACAATACTTACGCCAATTGTTGTAATTGATCATCTTGTCTTCATATTGTGGCATCATGCTTGGTGAGGATAGGATGTTACTCATGGGTCATCAAGTTTGCATATACTAAATGGTGTTACATTGCTTAACACATGGCAATCATGCCTCAGGTGGCGCTGCAGGGCTGCCTATGTTGGATGCACATACTACACTCCGTGTACATGTTTGAAAGCAGGTTGTGTCAACTTAGGCATCCCTTTTACTATATGTGTGAGTCAGGGAGAGGTATCATTTCCATGGTTCCTACTGAGCCAGTGTATGTGCTATGCGTTGCCTCTTTGCCAAGGCCAAGGCATACTGGGCATGCCTCCTTCTGCCTACTGGGGCAGGCTCAGGTTGTTCCTCCTCTGAGTCACGCTCTGCCTGTGATGGCCTTGGCAATGGTGGGGGGCTGTTTGGGCCGGGCCTATGCTGGTCCTGCTGCAGCTATTTTTGCAGAATCATATTATGTATCATAGCACATACCATGACAATTTGGGTACATGTAGTTGGTGAGTACTGCAAGGCTCCGCCAGATGTGTCCAGGCACCGGAACCATAACTTGAGCAGCCCAAACACACGCTCTATTACATTACGTGTTTGTGCGTGTGCCTCATTATGGCGTTCCTGTTCAGGTGTGTGTGTGTTTCTGATGGGTGTCATCAGCCACGGCTCCAGTGCATAGCCAGCATCCCCCAATAGGTGACCATGTGGGATGTCCCCATTGGCAAATGTCTGGTACAGCTGCATCAGATGCCAGATATGGGAATCATGGTAGCTTCCAGGGCAGCCAGCACACACATTCATTATTATGCCCTGGGCATCACACACAACCTGGCAGTTGATGGAGGGGAAGCTCTTGCGGTTAATGTAGGCCCTACCCCGCTCACCAGCTGGTGCTTTGATGCGTATATGCGTGCAGTCTATTGCACCCACTACCTCAGAGTATTCCGCTATTTGCTGGAAGAGACACATATTGCTGGCCAATACCTTATGGGAATTGGGGAAATATACATGCTCACCAACATGTGCTGACATGGCAACCAGGAACTGGCACAGTACCCTGGATGCTGATGCCTGTGATATCCCCATCATATCACCAGTTGGTCTCTGGAAGGTACCTGTTGCTAGTATTCTTAGGCCAACACATACCTTGGTTTCCACTGGGATGGGTTCCCCTCTGTTGGTTCTGTGTGTGAGGCGTGGCCTGCACAGCTCAACAATTTGCTGCAGGAGGTCTCTGTCCACTCTATAGCGCTTCACTATCTCCAGCTCATGTAACCCCTGGTAGGTGACCCTGGGCCTGTATACTCTTCTCCGTCTCCTCACTGTGGGTTGTCCAGCAGCATTTGCATTGTCACCACCCTCAGCATGTTGCATATGTCGCCTTATAACAGCTATGGCAGCCCCTAGCATTTTTTGTCTGAGTGAAGCTTTTTCAGTTTTCACTTCTAGTAGCTTACTCCAGTGTTGCAGTGTTTCTTGAGAGACACATACTGCACTGTTGTTTGCAGAGTTTTCAGTGCTGGGCTGGGCTACTGTTCTGCCTGTGTAATTGCCTGATTCTGATTGTTTTCACCTGCTGGCTCTGCTAGTATTCCCTGGTAGCTTCCTACAATTTGTTGTGCTTCCTTTTTCCTGTCTGTTTCCTCAGGGGGGAGTGACGTGCATACAAGGGCAAACACACGCACAGCAGCTAACACGCGCGCACACATGCTTAGATGGACTACAACTTGCTTATTCAGGTTAAAACGCGCGCACACTAGCGCAAATCCACTTACAAGTGTTTAAACAGGCTTCCACATGCTTACTCTGGCGTAAACGTGCGCACTCACGCTTACACGCGCACACTCCATCTTACGCGGGCTTCCCAGCGCGCACACGCGCACATGCACGCTCGTCAAGAAACTTTGGTGTTATCCACAGTGTACACCTTCCATTTCTTGGCTTTCCCATGTCTACCTGTTGACACACCTCTTTCCATGATGTCTAACTGATAGCTTTCACATCCCACTCTGCTCCAATGAGCTTTATTTCTTTCATACATACCCCCCTGTGATGTCACCTATATCCTACTCTGTTACTTCCCCTTATCCTACTCCTACACTCCGGGGAATGTGCTCATATGCTATGTAAAAGTGCGATTCACTATCCTAACACTCATTTACATAGGATTGCCTACTAATGCTTAGTTACATGTCTTACACTGAGCTTCCCCCCTTAGCAACCCCTACTCGGTGGCCATGTTGTTTTCAGCCTGCTAGTCCCTTACATTGTAAATTGATGGTTTGCATAAAACCCACATTTATGGGTTTTAAATATTTTTCTGTTTTTTTTTTTTTTTTAGCGCAGCCCATTTGTGCGGTGCTGTGCTACGTAGATCGCCGGAAAAAAAAACACTTTTATTTTAATTTTGCATGGAGGTACGTTGCCAGTGGCCACATATTTGGCCATTGACATGCTTCCTGGAACATATGCAACCTTTATTTGGAGCTGACAAGGCTCCATTGTGCTATTTGCAGAACGGTACTCAGTTGTCAACTGAGTACATTTCTGCAGATAACACGGCTCTTACACGGACAGGTTTGTGCTTCCTGGATCACAAAATTACCTCATTTGCATGCCTTTTGGCTGCAAGTGAGATAATTTGCATATCCAAGCCCTGTCCATGTAAGAGCCGTTTTAGGAGCTCTCTTACACGCCCCTGCAAGCTGTTCGTGGATCGCTCGTCGGACATGATGGCTGCATGGAGTCTTACACTACTCTTAGACTCTGTGCAAGCCATTGTGAATCCGGCCCATATATTTTTTCAGGTGTTAACATCTTCATGTATAATATATACCCTCTATAATTTATTAACATGCTACCTTCTTAACTAAATATAGTAAGGGGTTTGTTAAAAAATGTTTTAGTAGTGATATTACCAATTTCTGTACTGAACAATAATACTGATTTTTGTTCCATTTATTGCCATGTGCAGTAATTGCCCGAGTGGTGTCTAAAAAGGATATCCAGGCTAGTGCTTTTACATAGTTATAGGTTCATAGGTTCATACTAGGCTATCTGCCCTAGGGCATTTATAAGCTTAGCCAGAGTGTGTTCGGCTTTCGCCACCCATTTTAAATTAATTTTGCTATGCCCTTTTTCGAGGTTAATATACTGTGCCTCTGTCTAACAGTGACACAGAAGTGATACCCGGGGTAAACCTACGATCTCCCATCCACTCAAGATTCCTCTTGAAGAGAGTCAATGAGGGACTCTGCCTAACCTGGACTGGGATTTTATTCCAGAGTGAAGGGAGCCTCTGGGTTATGAATCTGTCCCTCCAGCATGTCCTATTTATTTCAGTGCTGAGGTTCAAGTCTCTCAAGCAGAGCTCAATGGGATTTGGATTTTCTGAGGTGCAGCATGTCCATTAATTCTGGGTTGGACATGGCTTTATATGTCAGGCACAGATCGCCTCTGAGCAGGCGGTATGCCACTGAGTAGAGCTGGAGGTTCTTTAACCGGGCAGCATATGGCATCTGTTTGGGCCATTTGATCCTCTTGGTGAGGTACTTTGGGGTCTTTCCAGTTGCTGCAGGTGTCTGGTAAGGTACATCCCAAAAGGGGCATTGTACTCAATTATGGGCCTGATGAGGGATGAGTAAAGAGGTACGATGACCTCCCCTAATCTAGATGTGAATCCCTTCATGATTAGGTGGGCTATATAAAATGTTTTTCTAACCACTTTGGCCACGTGGTTGTCAAATGAGAGATTGCTATCAACTTGGGTCCCCAGGTCCCTAATTACTTCTTCTGTACTTAATGGATTACCACCTATGTGGTAATTTGTGGGCACTTTGTTTTTGCCAAAGGGGATGACTATACACTTTTTGGTGTTTAGCTTGAGGCCATGGCTCTGGCACCAGTTGTATGTTTCTATGAGGCCCTTTTGGAGGATGCTTGTGTCAGCTGGAGAGTCGATTATGGTGCCCAGTTTGCAGTCATCTGTGAACTTGGTCAGCTACTGTCCTTCCATGTTGGCCTGTACCTCCGAGAAATATATACCGAACAAGTGAGGTCCCAGGACTGAGCCTTGTGGGGTGCCACTTGTAACTGGCTTGGAGTCTGACATGGCTCCTGCAATTCTAAGCATGTGGGTTCTGTCCTTGAGCCAGTTTGCAACCCATCTAGTGACATAGGGGTTTATATTTAAGCTGGTGAGCTTATCTATAATGCCTGAGTGGGGCATTGTATCGAAGGCTTTTGCGAGGTCCAGATAGGCTGTGTGGACTACTTTCCCCTCATCAATGGCCTTGGTGACTGTTTCAAAGAAATTGACCAGGTTTAAGAGGCAGGATCTGCCCTTAACAAAGCCGAACTGGGTAGGATCCAGTGTCTGTAGTTCCCCAATATCTTTATTTATGAGGTCCATGATGATCCTTTCCATAGCTTTGCAGACCAAGCTAGTCAGGCTTTTGGGGCAATAGTTTCCAGGATCCATTGAGGTACCACCTTTGTGGAGAGGGACCACTGTTGCTGTACGCCACTCTTTGGGTACATATCCTGTAGTAAGGCTGAGATTGCACAGTACTTTTATGTTTGGGTTTAGCTCTTCTTGGAGTTCATGTAGGACTCAGCCCGGGACACCATCTGGTCCCATTGATGCTGTGTTTTTTGTTTTGGAGAGGGCGGCGCTTACCTGAGCATCTTGAGATGTCAGGGGGGCAGCACTCTGCTGGGATAGATATTTGCCCTTTTGTTGGGGGTGGGGAGTTTATGCTGAACCTGTCAGCTAGGATGCTGGCAATGTCTGTGTGTTCGTGTATTTTTGTCATTTTGACTAATTCTGAGCATATCTGGGAATTCCCACCCAGGTTCCTAACATAACTAAAGAAAGCCTTGTGATTATCCTTAGTGTCCTGTGCGATTTTTCTCTCGAAGCTGGCCTTAGACGATTTTATGAGTGCTTGTAGTTTTTTGCTAATACTGATCAGAGATGCCTTCCCTTTTGGGATTTTGCTCTATCATGTAGTAGCTTCCTCCTGCTATTGTATAGTTTGTTTATGGCTGGGGTCCACCAGACAGGACATCTGCCTTTGGAGGATTGGGTCTTGGTTTTATTTGGGATTGTGATGATCCATGCATTCCTGAAGGTGTTCATAGAATGCTTATAAAGGATTCTGCGGTCTGGGCCGATTTTCCACAGGTCCGGGGCTTTGAAGGATTCCACCTCAGTTTTGAGGAGTGTAAAATTTGCTTTAGAGAAGTTTTTCACTGTGGTTTTCTGGGCAGGGGTGGGGTCGATGTGAATATCCAGTGAGATTAGTTTATGGTCTGATCTTACCAGTGAGGGATACACTTCTGGTCTGGAGCATAGAGTCCCCATGTTGGTGATGATCAGGTCCAGTATGTTTTCCCTCTTGTGGGAGTGGTAACAAGTTGTTCAATAGTATTTGAGTTTATAAATTCTAGGAACCTTTGGGCTAGGTGTTGGAGCTAGAGTAATGCTCCCAGTCTATGTTTGGGTAGTTGAAGTCGCCCAATGTAATGATGTTTGGAGAGACCTTCATATTTTCCAGTGTTCTCAGGAAGGCCAAGTGGGGTTCCTGGGTTTGGGAGTGTGGTCTGTAGCAGGCTATAAACTGGAAGGCAGTTTTACCCACTGTTAGCTGCACATGGATAGTCTCTGATGCTTTGTGCTGTGCCACCAACCTGGAGGTGTGGGTATCTTTGATGAATATTGATACTCCCCCTCCTTTTGTGGTTCGTCCAAGTTTTGGGGCCAAAAGCATGGTATGAGGTATAACCTGTTGAACCAGGTTTCTGTTACTGCACAGATATCGATGTTCTCCATGCTAAGGAGAGTTTTGAGTGCGTGTATCTTGAGGTTTAGACTTCTGGCGTTGAGTAGCATTACTCTTAGTTTTTTATCCCTTGTGATACCTATGGAGGTGGGTTTGTCTCTGAGCCTTGCCTAAAAAAGGCACTATGGGGGTAGCAAGAGCCTTTGCCAATATCCGAAAGCCCAGGGGTGACAGGGGCAAGCCGTCCCTAGCGAAGCATCATGGCTTGTCGAGCATGTCATCCCAGGCTGACAGGCATTGTATCCCCTTTGAATGACACCAATACTTAAGCCAATTGTTGAAATTGATCATCTTGTCTTCATATTGTGGCATCATTCTTGGTGAGGGTAAGATGCTACTCAAGGTCAGGGTCATACTGGCCTGGGCTACATGCTCCTCTATGCCTCTTTTCATGTAGTCCAGGGAGGTACATCTCAGGTCATTCACACCAGCATGGATAATGACTGAGTCATATTTGTACTTGCCTTGGAGTGACCTGAGTGCTTGTGTTATGTGGCGGATCCTAGCGCCCGACAGGCAGCTCACCATGACCTTCTCCTTGTTCAGCCTGGTGAGCGGACGCCAGTGTGCCTGACAATAGAGTCACCTATTACAAGTGTATCAGGTGTGTTGTTTAGCCTTAAGGGCTGTGACTGTTTGGCACACTGGCTTTGTGAGCTATGTGTTGCATGTGTTTTGTTTTGGGGTAGCGGTTGCTTCAGTGTCTGCTTTGGAGGTCTCTGCTGCTTAGGCAGATTTTTATTTAGAGCCTCCGTGTATGTTTTTGTGTGTTTATGTGTTTGGTTTGCTGTCGTGGTAGGTCTATGTGAAACTGGAATTGTAGTGAGTGTGGTTTACTTCTCCTCCTGACTGGTTACGCCAGTACTGAGTTGAGAGAGCTTAGCCTCCAGTTTGGCTATATGGTTGCATCTCTCACATGTGTTGGAATTTGTTGGGAGGAGGAGAGGGCTGTCTGTGTACATGAGGCAGTTGTAACATTGCCTCAAGATTCCCAGATTCACCAGCTGAACCGGAGAGAAGATTGACAACTGACCTTTGGACATGCTGGAATAGTACTGGGAATTCCTTTATAATTGAAAAAAAGGGTCAATGGGGAACAAGGTACTCAAGTGGAGTTTATGAGGGTGTAGTGCTTTTAATTTTTTAGTGCTGACTTATATAATTGCTTTAGTGAGCAAGTGCCAGGTAACTTAAATGCAATGTGTTACATGTAACTTAAATGCAAAAATGACAAACAGTAACTTTCTTTCAAGTGAAACAAGGAAATAAGCACAGTAAGCATGCAGATATCACTAGGGATCCACAGAAGCGCTGAAAAGACGTGCTTTAGGTGGAATTAGCGTTTCAGGGAAATAACAATTAAACAAACAACAAGCATACAAACAAAGCTAGATTCAGCAGGCCTGGATCTAGTCTATGCTACAGCAAACAAGATGTACCAATTTCAGTAAGAAACCGTTCAAATATGCAGGCACTATAAGCCTTTAACCAGGAATTCCCAGCTCAGAAGGGCAGAGTCCAGCCTCTCCTTCCACAAGAGTGCAGACCATAAACCTCTTAATAAAATAACTGGCCTGAAGCCCAAGTGCTTAAACCAGAACTAATACACTTTTAGAATAACAGACACTGAGCTCTCAATCAGCAGTTCCCAACTTAGAAGGATGTAAGCTACCTGTCCTGCCACCACAGTGCAGGCCACAAACCTTCCTAATGTAAAACAACTAGTCTGAGCCTTGTGGGGTGCCACTTGTAACTGGCTTGGAGTCTGACATGGCTCCCGCAATTCTAACCATGTGGGTTCTGTCCTTGAGCCAGTTTGCAACCCATCTAGTGACATAGGGGTTTATATTTAAGCTGGTGAGCTTATCTATAATGCCTGAGTGGGGCATTGTATCGAAGGCTTTTGCGAGGTCCAGGTAGGCTGTGTGGACTACTTTCCCCGCATCAATGGCCTTGGTGACTGTTTCAAAGAAATTGACCAGGTTTAAGAGGCAAGATCTGCCCTTAACAAAGCCGAACTGGGTAGGATCCAGTGTCTGTAGTTCCCCAATATCTTTATTTATGAGGTCCATGATGATCCTTTCCATAGCTTTGCAGACCAAGCTAGTCAGGATTTTGGGGCGATAGTTTCCAGGATCTGTTGAGGTACCACCTCTGTGGAGAGGGACCACTGTTGCTGTACGCCACTCTTTGGGTACATATCCTGTAGTAAGGCTGAGATTGAACAGTAGTTTTATGTTTGGGTTTAGCTCTTCTTGGAGTTCATGTAGGACTCAGCCCGGGACACCATCTGGTCCCATTGATGCTGTGTTTTTTGTTTTGGAGAGGGCGGCGCTTACCTGAGCATCTTGAGATGTCAGGGAGGCAGCACTCTGCTGGGATAGATATTTGCCCTTTTGTTGGGGGGTGGGGGGAGTTTGCGCTGAACCTGTCAGCTAGGATGCTGGCAATGTCTGTGTGTTCGGTGTATTTTTTGTCATTTTGGACTAATTCTGAGCATATCTGGGAATTCCCACCCAGGTTCCTAACATAACTAAAGAAAGCCTTGTGATTATCCTTAGTGTCCTGTGCGATTTTTCTCTCGAAGCTGGCCTTAGACGATTTTATGAGTGCTTGTAGTTTTTTGCTAATACTGATCAGAGATGCCTTCCCTTTTTGGGATTTTGCTCTATCATGTAGTAGCTTCCTCCTGCTATTGTATAGTTTGTTTATGGCTGGGGTCCACCAGACAGGACATCTGCCTTTGGAGGATTGGGTCTTGGTTTTATTTGGGATTGCATGATCCATGCATTCCTGAAGGTGTTCATAGAATGCGTTTATAAAGGATTCTGCGGTCTGGGCCGTATTTTCCACAGGCCCGGGGGGCTTTGAAGGATTCCACCTCAGTTTTGAGGAGTGTAAAATTTGCTTTAGAAGTTTTTCACTGTGGTTTTCTGGGCAGGGGGTGGGGTCGGGATGTGAATATCCAGTGAGATTAGTTTATGGTCTGATCTTACCAGTGAGGGATACACTTCTGGTCTGGAGCATAGAGTCCCCATGTTGGTGATGATCAGGTCCAGTATGTTTTCCCCTCTTGTGGGAGTGGTAACAAGTTGTTCAATAGTATTTGAGTTTATAAATTCTAGGAACCTTTGGGCTAGGGTGTTGGAGCCAGAGTAATGCTCCCAGTCTATGTTTGGGTAGTTGAAGTCGCCCAATGTAATGATGTTTGGAGAGACCTTCATATTTTCCAGTGTTCTCAGGAAGGCCAAGTGGGGTTCCTGGGTTTGGGAGTGTGGTCTGTAGCAGGCTATAAACTGGAAGGCAGTTTTACCCACTGTTAGCTGCACATGGATAGTCTCTGATGCTTTGTGCTGTGCCACCAACCTGGAGGTGTGGGTATCTTTGATGAATATTGATACTCCCCCTCCTTTTGTGGTTCGGTCCAAGTTTTGGGGCCAAAAAGCATGGTATGAGGTATAACCTGTTGAACCAGGTTTCTGTTACTGCACAGATATCGATGTTCTCCATGCTAAGGAGAGTTTTGAGTGCGTGTATCTTGAGGTTTAGACTTCTGGCGTTGAGTAGCATTACTCTTAGTTTTTTATCCCTTGTGATACCTATGGAGGTGGGTTTGTCTTCTGAGCCTTGCCTAAAAAAGGCACTATGGGGGTAGCAAGAGCCTTTGCCAATATCCGAAAGCCCAGGGGTGACAGGGGCAAGCCGTCCCTAGCGAAGCATCATGGCTTGTCGAGCATGTCATCCCAGGCTGACAGGCATCGGATCCCCTTTGAATGACACCAATACTTAAGCCAATTGTTGAAATTGATCATCTTGTCTTCATATTGTGGCATCATTCTTGGTGAGGGTAAGATGCTACTCAAGGTCAGGGTCATACCGGCCTGGGCTACATGCTCAGAGAGCTCCTCTATGTCTCTTTTCATGTAGTCCAGGGAGGTACATCTCAGGTCATTCACACCAGCATGGATAATGACTGAGTCATATTTGTACTTGCCTTGGAGTGACCTGAGTGCTTGTGTTATGTGGCGGATCCTAGCGCCCGACAGGCAGCTCACCATGACCTTCTCCTTGTTCAGCCTGGTGAGCGGGACGTCAGTGTGCCTGACAATAGAGTCACCTATTACAAGTGTATCAGGTGTGTTGTTTAGCCTTAAGGGCTGTGACTGTTTGGCACACTGGCTTTGTGAGCTATGTGTTGCATGTGTTTTGTTTTGGGGTAGTGGTTGCTTCAGTGTCTGCTTTGGAGGTCTCTGCTGCTTAGGCAGATTTTTATTTAGAGCCTCCGAGTATGTTTTTGTGTGTTTATGTGTTTGGTTTGCTGTCGTGGTAGGTCTATGTGAGACTGGAATTGTAGTGAGTGTGGTTTACTTCTCCTCCTGACTGGTTACGCCAGTACTGAGTTGAGAGAGCTTAGCCTCCAGTTTGGCTATATGGTTGCATCTCTCACATGTGTTGGAATTTGTTGGGAGGAGGAGAGGGCTGTCTGTGTACATGAGGCAGTTGTAACATTGCCTCAAGATTCCCAGATTCACCAGCTGAACCGGAGAGAAGATTGACAACTGACCTTTGGACATGCTGGAATAGTACTGGGAATTCCTTTATAATTGAAAAAAAGGGCCAATGGGGAACAAGGTACTCAAGGGGAGTTTATGAGGGTGTAGTGCTTTTAATTTTTTAGTGCTGACTTATATAATTGCTTTAGTGAGCAAGTGCCAGGTAACTTAAATGCAATGTGTTACATGTAACTTAAATGCAAAAATGACAAACAGTAACTTTCTTTCAAGTGAAACAAGGAAATAAGCACAGTAAGCATGCAGATATCACTAGGGATCCACAGAAGCGCTGAAAAGACGTGCTTTAGGTGGAATTAGCGTTTCAGGGAAATAACAATTAAACAAACAACAAGCATACAAACAAAGCTAGATTCAGCAGGCCTGGATCTAGTCTATGCTACAGCAAACAAGATGTACCAATTTCAGTAAGAAACCGTTCAAATATGCAGGCACTATAAGCCTTTAACCAGGAATTCCCAGCTCAGAAGGGCAGAGTCCAGCCTCTCCTCCCACAAGAGTGCAGACCATAAACCTTCTTAATGTAAAATAACTGGCCTGAAGCCCAAGTGCTTAAACCAGAACTAATACACTTTTAGAATAACAGACACTGAGCTCTCAATCAGCAGTTCCCAACTTAGAAGGATGTAAGCTACCTGTCCTGCCACCACAGTGCAGGCCACAAACCTTCCTAATGTAAAACAACTAGTCTGAAGCCCAAGTACTTAATCCAAAATACTTAGAATGATAGCTACACTTTAATCAAGTTACTACCAAGCAGTAATAAATACAATTGAATACTTTAAAGAATGCCTGGATTAGTGCTCAATTTATACAAACAAAGCTAGATTCAGCAGGCCTGGATCTAGTCTATGCTACAGCAAACAAGGTGTACCAATTTCAGTAAGAAGCAGTTCAAATATGCAAGCACTATAAGCCTTTAACCAGAAATTCCCAGCTCAGAAGGGCAAAGTCCAGCCTCTCCTCAAACAAGAGTGCAGACCACAAACCCTCTTAATGTAAAATAACTGGCCTGAAGCCCAAGTGCTTAAACCAGAATTAATGCACTTTTAGAATAACAGACACTGAGCCCTCAATCAGCAGTTCCCAACTTAGAAGGATGTAAGCTACCTGTTCTGCCACTACAGTGCAGACCACAAACCTTCTTAATATAAAACAACTGGTCTGAAACCCAAGTGCTTAAACTAAAAGGCTTAGAATGAGTTACACCAAGCAGTAATAAATACAATTGAGTACTTTTAAGATGACGCAAAAGCAAAATAAAGTAGAAAGAAACACAAATACAGTAAAAGCAGATTTTTTTTCCACAACTGAACTTCTTAGGTAACAGAATGTTGAAACCTGAGACAGCTTTTAAGAAAGAAATCTCAAAAGAACCAATTAGGTGCTTAGTCTAAGCTGTAGTCCAGGTGACCTCAGTCAGCCAATGACCTCAAACAATTCTCTCTCATTGAAATGCCTGATGGCTTTGGCAAAACCAACATGTCCCTGAATATGTGCTCAGACACACAGCCTCCACAAACACTAGGCACAAATACAAGCCTGAATATGGAAATGTTACAAATATCCCCACTACTTAGAACAAACTGCAGAAATGTTTCTCACAGCTGAAAAGCAGCAGTGAGCCTTTAAATGAAAGTTTTAAACAGCTAAAGGAGCCTCTAGAAAAAAGAGTTTAACTGCAACAAGTTATCAGAAACAAACAACCCAACAGATGCTTAATAAAAGTGGACAATTGGCAGTTAATACCTCACACACAGTGAAACTAGCTAAAAAAATATACAGTACACAAAGTGCTATAAATAACAAAGAAATAAAGAACAAAATAAACAAAAAACAGGATACTTAATGTTATATATTATAGCTCCGAGTTTCCTCAGTGTCCTTCCTTCGATTAGCTCAGTGTGAAATGCTGGATGGATGAGTGGATGTGACATCACCACTTTTGAAGGGCTGGCAGACCTTTTGGTGAGGGAACAGCCCTTAGCACTTTGCCTGAGGACATGGGAATCTGGTTAGGTGATAAGCAATCCAATACTGTAGATGAGTTGAGGAAGAAGGGAGACCTATACCTAGCAAGCAGGACATCACTGCACAGGAAAGGGACACCCAGTGCTGTTCATGGGTCTAAGGAAGACATGGTGGGCAGCCCAGACTTTCCCAACAGAGTCCACCAGTAGCAGGGGAAGCCACTAGTCCAGGTACATAACCAGGATGAAGGGTTAAATGTTTTAAATGCAACCAGTGCGGCCATGTAGCATATAGATGTCCACAGAGACAAGGTGGGGAACAAAATATGGGACAGCTAGTAAGTGTGAATGACAAAATGTCAGCAGTAAGTTGACTCGAGACAACAAGGGTACCAAACTACCACAAGATGTTATATCCTATCTTAGTGGATGGGAAAGAGGCTACTGCTAAGACAGACACAGCATCTGACCTAACCATTGTGAAGCATGCAATGGTTAAAGAGGAGCACTACTTGCTTAGGCAGTCTACTCCAGTCAGAGCTTTAATACGGACCCCATTCCTAATAATTTTTGCTAAATACTTTTTGCTAAGGTTCACCTTGACTGGAAGGATGGAAAAGGAAGCCAGCAAGTAGGTGTGTTTGAGGATATCCCTGCAGATGTTCTGATAGGGAATGGTTTTGGTAACGCAGTACTTTGTGTGCATGCAGTTACACAAAGTCAGGCTTGGTGACAAGTATGTTGGTCTGGTAGCCTGGGGGGACCCAGACAGACTGCACACTTGCAGCCAGGACTGCTGAGGTGGTTACTTCAGGGAGGGAGCTACCCTGAAGCAGTGAGACTGAAGGTGAGCCACAGCTGCTTGTGGGTACTGATGTTCCCTTGGACAGAGTAACTGCAAGGTCAGAGGTGAGTAATAGTACCCAGGATGACAGTGAGGAATTGCTGTCAGAGGATACCAGACTTCCTGTGGAAGGGTAGCTGGAAAGAGTTACAAAGAGAGATTTGAGACAGGATCAGCTCTTAGACCCTACATTACAAGGCCTGAGGGAGGTAGCTAGTGAGGCACTTCATTCTCAAGGGAAAGAGGAATCTGTATACTGGGAGAAAGGGTTATTGTATGGACAGTGGACCCCTGAGGAAGGGCTAGAGGGTGGGAGTATATAGCAGTTGGTAGTGCTCAGAGCCTACTGTCTTGCACTTCTAGCCATAGCCCATGATATTCCCTTTGCAGGTCATATGGGCATAAAATGTACAAAGAGATGTATTATGTGGAACTTTTATTGGCCTGAGATTTCTAGAAACATAACAGGGTACTGCAGAACCTTTGAGCAGTGCCAAAAGGTAGACAAGGCAGGAGACCAGGTGAAAGCTCGTTTTATGCCTTGGCTTGTGGTTGAGGAGCCATTTCAGAGAGTAGCTATGGATGTTGTGGGGCTTCTGAGTACTCCAAATTCCACAGGAAAGAAGTATATCCTAGTGGTAGTAGATTATGCTACCAGATACCTTGAAGCAGTGGCATTGTCCTCCATTGAGGCTGAAAAGATGGCAAATGCTTTGTTGGAGATGTTCAGCAGGGTTGGTTTTCCAAACAAAATACTGACTGACAGAGGTGCCAATTTCATGTCAGACCTGCTGGCTTGTCTCTGGAAGTACTGTGGGGTGAAGCACCTAAAGACCATCCCCTACCATCCCCAGACTAATGGTCTTGTTGAGAGATTAAACTCTACATTCACGATCATGCTATGGGTATTTTCAGACCAGTTTAAGAGGGAGTGAGACAGATATTTGCTCCATCTGTTCTTTGCTTACAGAGAGGTTCTCCAGGAATCCACAGATTTTTCACACTTCGAATTGCTGTATGGGCATAGGGTGAGGGAACTTCTAGATTTGATTCAAGATGAGTGGGATGGTGAGTATGAATCCCACAAGGAGTCTGCTGTGGCATATGTCTTAAAATTCAAGACAAGGCTCAGGTAGGATTGCCAACTTTCCATGTCAAAAATTCTGGACATATACGTGAAAGCAAAATGCGTTTAATTTTGATACCACCCCCACGCAGCCATTCCAGTGTCCCATTGCTTGGCTATTTCTCTCCAGTTGCCATAAACACTGTTCAGAGCTCTGTGTGCATACTGTCTTCTGCTTTGCTTGTACAATGTTTATAGATATTTGGATTTAATTTAAAACTTTTATTTCAGATTTTATAGTACAAACCATACATATTTGATCAACAAAGCAATACAGTCTCACAGTGAAAACAGACTTGGCATTAAAACTTCTCTTCCTTTGAAACTCACATTCACTGAAACAGCACTGAAACCCACGTTCAAAGAAAATGCATCTGGCCACAGTGGCGGGCTGTTTACCTTTGGGCTGTTTTCATAGGCCCCTTGCACACATTTTTAGGACCATGCAAAAGTTCTTTGATTCACCTTCCTGATTGAATTAAATTATAATATATGATAATTAAATTATATCCCTTGAATAATACAGCACCATTTGTTAGAGCATGTTTTAAATTTATAGTTCTGAACATTTTCCAGTAAGCAATGAAAAAAACATATGAACCAATAATGACAAAAAACTGCTTAATTCAGAACATTTCAACCATAAAAGACTACTCAAACGTCTATCATTACAATCCACCAATATCAGTCAATATGCAAAATCTTTGCAGAAGTAAAAGTCATCTGAATAATTCTACATTAAAGAGATCTGTAATTAATGAAAAGGTTACTGCTAGCAAACAACTTTATATTTCAGTGTTTCATCTACAAATTCAGTGCCTGCTGCCCTTGAAGAATAAATTGCCTGTGTTACATTAAAAAAAGGTAAGCTGGTAATCTGCCCTTTATCTTGACCTAAACAATATTGAGGAACAAAAAAAAAGTTGACAAAGCGCTATTTTCTAAAACACCTTACAGAATATCAGTGCACATAGTATGAAAAGACCCAGTTTGATATTTCCTTGCATACAATGCTTTTTGTTTTCTATCTTGCATACACACACTTTATCCAGTAAATGACAGAAATGAAACCTAAACCAGGAAAATAAGCTGTTGCTTCGTTATATGCCAGACAAAAGAAGACTGTTAGCTAATGAACCAAGGAACATTGGGCATGATAAACATGAAGAAAAGTCTGGAATTTTTTCAGAAAACATTACGGTTAATGGTGTTTAACATATCTGCCTGCCAACACATACTGTGTGATCTTTTAAATCCACAGATATTTCAGAATATGTACCTGTGAAAACAATAGGGGTAATAAAATAAAAACAAAAATGACAAACATTTTCAGAATCTTAGAATTACTACCAGTCTGCTGCAAGTCAACTGGAATGCTAATGCAAGCCTGAATTTTAACTGCTAACCACAAAACAAAAACAAGTGTTAAAGTGCCATCTAAAACAAAACAAAAGTAAAAGAAAAATATTATCTTTATACATTTAAATATAGTATACATAAATATAAGCTTAAACCCAACAGCACTGATTTTCTGACATATCTGAAATGTAGTTGGAATAGGGCATAAAACAAACAGGCAAGCACATACTATTCTATTATCTCTGCATCACATCAGCAGTATTTAAATCATGAGCATCACACATGAATTTATAGTGTAATATTCCTTACACAGACAGAAAAAAGTGTGGCACTACAAATTTTCAGGTTTGCACTACAAGTCTAAGAAAATAAGTGCTTTTCTTGAAATTCTGAAACTGTAAGTCTGAGCAGAAGGAATTTTTACCTCAGAGTTAGTATATGTAAGTAACAGAGATATGGGAGTATACCTCCTGCACAAAATGTTTTTAATATATAACAGTGAATTTTGTACTGCACTGTTATTTTCATGGAAGTGTACTTAAAATATTGGCAGTCTCAATGTTTTTCAACCTGTACAGAACATTAGCACACTATATCCTGGACCTTGACAGATTTGGGTTGTAATTTGTAAACTGTTAGTGCTTTTGTAGACTAAAATGGCCAAAGAGTTTCTCCAAGAGTGATACACAAGAACAATGCAAGCTTTATGTGAGGCATATAAATACATTTACACAATACAAATACACCCATCACTCTGACTCATCAAATAAATTTCTCTAGGGGTCTCAGATCACTGATAACAGCAGCGAGTATATTTTTTTCAGATTTCCATCAACATTCAGCTTCATGATAGTGAAGAGGGCCTGCCTGCCTTAACATTTGGGGTCCTCCATTGGTCTTAACCAGAAGAAGTTATTGAAGAAGGTACCAGTCCCAAATGCAGTCGCCTTTTCTCAGGCTTCATTGTACACATACATACACACACACAGTCCTACCTCTCTCATTTGTCTGACAGTTCGTGGTGGTCCGCTGCAGTCCAAACATCTTCAAGAAAGTGGAGACTGGAATTCAAATTCCACCCACCGCACGGAAGATGAAGACATCACATAAATGAGAATCTCAGCTTCTGTGTCTGTGCGATGGTGACCAGACACAAAAGTACTTTTTTTTTAATTGAAAGAAACAATTTTATTTTTTACAGACAAGAAAAGGCAGTCTCTGTATGCCGAATAGTCCGGACGAATTCTGGATGTTTGGCAACTCTAGGCTCAGGGAACTCATGGTTTTGGCCCTGGAGAACCTGGCAGAAGCCCAACAGCAGAAAAAGGTCTGCTATGACTGAAATGCTCGAGCCAGAGAGTATGCTGTAAGGCAGAAGGGAATGGGTCTCATTCCTGTCAGACACAACAAGCTGCAGGCAGCTTGTAAAGACCCTTCAAGGTGTTAAGGAAGGTCAATGATGTTAAGTACATGGTAGAACTGCTACACAGGAGGCAGGGGCACAAACTGTAACACGTAAACGATGAAACCCTACCATGATAGGGAGGCCCTTGTGCTGAGTATTTGCAGTGGACAGTAGGAAGAGTCTGAGAGGGATCTGGTGAATGATCTTCTCAGTGAGGCTTGAACTGACACCTCAGTCGAAGGAGTAGCAATGTCCCAGCAGCTATCTCCTACCCAAGTTCAAGAAATCTGAGTAGTGTTACAGGAGTTTGGGGATATGTTCACTGGGAAACCGGGGTGTACTCTCCTGGTGCAGCACCATGTGGATAAAGGATCCCAACGGCCTATTAAGAAGAACCCTTACAGGCTGCCTGAAAAGTCAAACTCTGAGAGAGGAGATGCAATAAATGTTGAAACTAGAGGTAATCCAGGAGTCCTCAGTCCCTGGGCCTCCCCAGTGGTGCTGCTCCCAAAGAAGGATGGCAGCATCAGGTTCTGTGTGGACTACAGGAAATTAAATAGTTACACAGAGTCAGATGCTTACCCCATGCCTAGGACAGATGAAGCCATACAGCAGCTGGGTGGGACTAAGTATCTTACTTCTATTAATCTTACCAAGGCTTACTGACAGGTGCCCTTGACTCCCAGTGCTAGAGAAAGGTCACCCTTTGTGACTCCTTTTGGCTTGTATGAGTCCACGAACATGCAATCTGGGATGAAAAATGCTCCAGTGACTTTCCAGATGCTGGTAGATTGTATCCTAGCAGAAGAAGGAGATTTTGCCCTTGCTTACCTAGATGATATTACCATCTACAGCCATTCCTGGCAATAGCACATTCAGCATGTCAGGGATGTGCTGGACAGACTACAGAGGGACAAGGTTGACCATTAAGCCCAGTTAGTGTCAGGTGGGTATAGCAGAGGTTTCCTGCTGGGACATAGAGTGGGGAGTGGTAATATCAGACCAGAACTTTCCAAAGAGGAAGCCATTCAGGCGTGGCCTGCCCTTTATTCACAAAAAAAAAAAAAAAAAAACAGGTGAGGGCATTCTTAGGGACTACAGAGTACTACAGAAAGTTTGTCCCCAGTTATAGCACCATACCTGCTTTTCTCACATACCTGACATGGAAAAACAAGCCAGACAATGTAGTGTGGATCCCACCATCTGAGCAGGCATTCCAGAAGCTTAAAGGAGCTTTGGGCAGATCCCCCTATGTTAGCCAGTCCAGATTACAGCAAAGTATTTATTGTGCAAGTGGATGCTTCACACCATGGGGTGGGGGCTGTACTCAGCCAGGTCTCCTCAGACAGAGAAGAGCACCCAGTGGTAATTCTCAGTCATAGTCTCCAACCCAGGGAGGAATGGTATGCAGCTGTAGAAAAGGAATGTCTAGGCATAGTGTGGAAACTGCCAAAACTTCAGCCTTATCTGTATGGAAGGAAATTCACTGTACTTAGAGACCACAATCCCTTAACATGGCTACATTGAGCCAGCCAGCAAAATGCCAAGTTACTAAGGTGGAGCCTAGGGTTGCAAGCATATGATATGACAGTGCAGCACCGCAGAGGGGTTAGCAACGCCAATGCACATGGGCTTTCAAGACAAGGAATGGGGTAACATATTCCCAGATAGGCCCAACCCTGTTAAGCAATGTTTCTCAAGGATCACTTGAAAAACTAGCTTGAGTTTTCAGGGGGGGAGGGGCTGTGACAAAGAGAAATACTGCCTATCTGGAATTTTGTAAATAATTCTGTGTCATTTGTGAATATTGATATGATTTATACAGAAGTGTGTGTAAACTGCTGAGCTAAAATGTAACCACAGCATGCCTTACTGGTATAGAACAGTAATGTAACTGCATTATTGTGCCTGTTTAGATGTATATGTTTAATGGAAAATGGAACACAGGAGGTTAACTTGAAAAACATTCAGAGAAAATAGTTGAAATTAAATTGTTTCATAACCACATAATAAAAGAGATGTTATCTCTCAGTTTCAGTGCAGTAGCAGACACAATGTCTAGAGCTAGATGTTTTTTGTATTGTCTTGAAAGTGAAGTAATTTCTAGGTTTAAGATGTAGAAGTGTTTTATTGTTTTATGATTTCCAGTATCTGCAAACATCTGAGAGATATGTATTTTTACAGGGAGATGCTAAAATTCTTCTGACAAAGGGGTTTTACCTTCTGAACTGAAGTCAGGTGACAAAAAGTCATGTCATTGAAGCTAACCCAGCAGTAATATTTGATATTAATTTAAGAACTCTCTCAAAGAGAGAATGTACATTTCGTATTTTGTCTTTGACCTAACAACATCAGCTGGAAACATCCACTCACCTCTGCACTTGCCTTGATGTAAGAAAGATTTTAGGGTATAGTAACTCGTTTAGATTCAGATAGGAATATACTAAAGTGTAGCTTAGATGTTTTCTTTATTTATTGAGACTGTCCTGTAATGTTGTTTTAAATATTTCCTGTGATTTTGAACTCTGATGTAACTGATTACTTACTGAGTACTGTCTTGTTCTTTCATTATTTATTATCAAATATATTTTTATTTTATTATGTATTACTAAATATATTTTTTAATTGTGGCTGGTCTGTTTAGAAATATTTTAAGTTCTTAGAGTACTTGCATATCTATTTGGTGACACTGTACAAGCCACTCCTAAATAGCCTTGCTCTTGGTCAGACTACCATTTGGATTAATAGTAACACTACACAGTAGGATTGGACACCCTTTGCTAAGAGCCTTAAAGAAGCTGATAAAAGTTGGCTGGTGGCAGCGAAAACTACCTTATAGTCTGGGCAGAAGGGGGCATAGCTAGTAAACCTTTGCCAGTCTTTCCCAGGTGTGCATGTGTGTGTGTGTGTGTGTGTGTGTGTGTGTGTGTGTATATAAATGACATCTCAAGCAGTGCATGTGTTGGCTACTTGGGCAGGGACAAGAAGCACTGGTTGGACAGAGAGGGTACTGGAGATCTTGGTTTGGCCACTCAGCTGAATTCTCAACCCTATAGCTGTGCCAGTGGGGATTCTTATTGGGGTTCTGGAGAAAGAGGGAGAAACCAGTGCCAGACTGACTGTGATCTCTGTGTGCTCTTAAGGGAAATTGCACTTTACTGTGTCTGTGTACTTGTTATTCTGTATATTCCCCACTGTTGCTAGTGGTGAGGATTGAGGCCCCTTGATTAATGGGCAAGTGCAGGGGTGTCACAATATAGTATGTATATATATATATATATATATATATATATATATATATATATATATATATATGGGTCCATGTCAGATGGACGAAAGCTCAGATAACCAATGACCACATCAACGAGATGACTTTGCCGACAGAATAAATTCCCGACAACAGTAAGTTAATGTATTACGGAATGGAATACATTCCTGTTTCAGTAATACACTCGAAAACCACATTAAAACATATATAGCAGGGGGGCAAGCCCTCCTACCTAAATATACCAACTCTGAGATCACACTACAGTGAGGGAATGGGACTAACTCCCAGTCTGCGCTACTCACCTTTGTCGGGGATTCATTCTGTCTGTGGTCGTCTCGTTGATGTGGTCGTCGGTTAACTTAGCTTTCGTCCATCTGACATGGACCCATATATATGTACATATAGATATATATATATATATATATATATATATATATATATATATATATAGGTTTACTAGTAGAATGTCACTGGTCACTTACCTGACATACTAGAATGCGGAGTTCATAATTCTGATTAGCATTAAAACTATGATAACTGGATACAAAAACAACTCTGGAATATTACCTATGAGACGGCATGCCCGTCTCCGCTATGCTAGACCAGATAAGAAGTGAAGCTGGACTTGAACAAGGATGATATCAATTTATTCTGTTGAGAACGGACAAACATAGATCGTAATAAACATATGGTTAAGCGCTTTCATCTGCTGTAAGCAGACTTCCTCAGAACACTGAACCGGTAAAAACAGTACGCTTTTAAAAACTTTTTGGCACCACTTTTTGAAACAAAGTAAATGCTAACTGATGTTGAACAGAATAAATTTAAAGTGCCAATGCATACATCTTTATAATAACTCAAACCATACTACTGTCTTAAAACTTCAACTGATTCCTTACTAAACAACTATAAAAATATTAATACATTACAAAAGCCTAAAAACATATTTATATAAACCAACATTAAAACCCCATTCTAATTGGATTTCTTTAACCTATCTTAAATATATATTATTTGTATTGTGATATTGAAACACTTGTAAAAACATTTTGTAAAAAACGATATACATATTATAAAATACAATAGAAAACTAACATATATACTGAACTACAAAATTTATGAACAATAAGAGGTATGTATCAGTAAAAAACTGTATCAATAAAAATATGTACATAACCTATGCTAACTGCAGGAAAGGTTTTATAGATATAGAATCATTAATGCTAGGATTTGTTGTGGCATCTGTCAAAATTTGCCACGCACTTTCCCTTTTACCTAAGAGTGCTTTGTGATTGCCCCCCCCCCCCCCCCCGAGGGGAGATATTAACATGATCAATTATGGCAAATTTAAAATTGTGAGTCTCTCCACTCTTACTAATATGTCTATACAGTGCATTCTTCTTATCTTTAACCTTAATCCTGTACAAATGCTCATATATACATTTTCTGAACTGCCTTTCAGTTTTTCCTATATAAAAGGCAGTACATAATGTACATTTAGCTAGATATACTGTATTTTTACTGTTACAATTTCCTTTTCTGAACTTCACATAGGTTGTATTAATATCAACCAGTTTGCATCCTGTAACTTCATTAATAGGTTCATAGGTTCATAGGTTCATACTAGGCTATCTGCCCTAGGGCATTTATAAGCCTAGCCAGAATGTGTTTGGCTTTTGCCACCCATTTTAAATTTATTTTGCTATGCCCTTTTTCGAGGTTAGTATACTGTGCCTCTGTCTAACAGTGACATAGAAGTGATACCCGGGGTAAACCTATGATCTCCCATCCACTCATCAAGATTCCTCTTGAAGAGAGTCAATGAGGGACTCTGCCTAACCTGGACTGGGATTTTATTCCAGAGTGAAGGGAGCATCTGGGTTATGAATCTGTCCCTCCAGCATGTCCTATTTATTTCAGTGCTGAGGTTCAAGTCTCTCGAGCACGTAGCTCGATGGGATTTGGATTTTCTGAGGTGCAGCATGTCCATTAATTCTGGGTTGGACATGGCTTTATACGTCAGGCACAGATCGCCTCTGAACAGGCGGTATGCCACTGAGTAGAGCTGGAGTTTCTTTAACTGGGCAGCATATGGCATCTGTTTGAGCCCTTTGATCCTTTTGGTGAGGTACTTTTGGGGTCTTTCCAGTTGCTGCAGGTGTCTGGTAAGGTACATCCCAAAAGGGGCATTGTACGCAATTATGGGCCTGATGAGGGATGAGTAAAGAGGCACGATGGCCTCCCCTGATCTAGATGTGAATCCCTTCATGATTAGGTGGGCTATATAAAATGTTTTTCTAACCACTTTGGCCACGTGGTTGTCAAATGAGAGATTGCTATCAACTTGGGTCCCCAGGTCCCTAATTACTTCTTCTGTACTTAATGGATTACCACCTATGTGGTAATTTGTGGGCACTTTGTTTTTGCCAAAGAGGATGACTATAAACTTTTTGGCATTTAGCTTGAGGCCATGGCTCTGGCACCAGTTGTCTGTTTCTATGAGGCCCTTTTGGAGGATGCTTGTGTCGGCTGGAGAGTCGATTATGGCACCCGGTTTGCAGTCATCTACGAACTTACTCAGCCACAGTCCTTCCGTGTTGGCCTGTACCTCCGAGAAATATATACCGAACAAGAGAGGTCCCAGGACTGAGCCTTGTGGGACACCACTTGTAACTGGTTTGAAGTCTGACATGGCTCCAGCAATTCTAACCATGTGGGTTTTGTCCTTGAGCCAGTTTGCAATCCATCTAGTGACATTTATATTTAAGCTGGTGAGCTTATCTATAATGCCCGAGTGAGGTATTGTATCGAAGGCTTTTGCGAGGTCCAGGTAGGCTGTGTGGACCACCTTCCCCTCGTCAATAGCCTTGGTGACTGTTTCAAAGAAATCAACCAGGTTTAAGAGGCAGGATCTGCCCTTAACAAAGCCGAACTGGGTAGGATCCAGTGTCTGTAGGTCCCCAATATCTTTATTTATGAGGTCCATGATGATCCTTTCCATAGCTTTGCAGACCAAGCTAGTCAGGCTTATGGGGCGATAGTTTCCAGGATCCGTTGAGGCACCACCTTTATGGAGAGGGACCACTGTTGCTGTACGCCACTCTTTGGCCACATATCCTGTAGTAAGGCTGAGATTGAACAGTAGTTTTATATTTGGGTTTAGCTCTTCTTGGAGTTCATGTAGGACGCAGCCCGGGACACCGTCTGGTCCCATTGATGCTGAGTTTTTTGCTTTGGAGAGGGCAGCTCTTACCTGAGCATCTGAGATGTCAGGGGGGCAGCACTCTGCTGGGATAGATATATGCCCTTTTGGTGGGGAGGGGGGGGGGTTTGCGCTGAACCTGTCAGCTAGGATGTTGGCAATGTCTGTGGGTTCAGTGTATTTTTTGTCATTTTGGACTAATTCTGAGCATATCTGGGATTTACCACCCAGGTTCCTAACATAACTAAAGAAAGCCTTGTGATTATCCCTAGTGTCCTGTGCAATTTTTCTCTCGAAGCTGGCCTTAGAAAATTTTATGAGTGCCCGTAGTTTTTTGCTAATACTGATCAGTGATGCCTTCCCTTTTTGGGATTTTGCTCTATCATTTAGTAGCTTCCTCCTTCTATTGTATAGTTTGTTTATGGCTGGGGTCCACCAGACAGGACGTCTCCCTTTGGAGGATTGGGTCTTGGTTTTATGGCAAAACACTGTTTACAGGAGCCACATTTTCTAGTGTTAATACTCAAGCTATTACCACTAATGTTTTTTGTCATTCTCTCAGTCATTTTCTTGATATTCATACCCATTTTGTAAACAAAGCATGGTCTGTCACCTACTTCCCTTTTTACTTCATCGTCAACAATCAAGGTTTTCCAATGTTTGTTTATAATATCCCTAATCTCATTCACACTAGGGGAATAAGTCAATACGCACACTCTATTGAAGTCAGATTTCACTGTATTGTTAGTTCGAATTAAATTACCATTCAAAGGATTACCCAAAATCGGTGGATATTTTTTTCCCCATTCATTGATAACATAAAACAAAATGTTATCAAGTAATGCTATTGGGTAACCTCTATTGAGGAACATACCTCTGATGCTTTGTATTTCATTTACCATAACTTCGTAATTAGAGGACATTCTATCCACCCGAATATATTGACCTTTAAAAATATTTTTAATATATATCTATTGTGGTTACTAGTGTATTCCAGGTATCCATTGGAAAATGTTTCCTTCCTGTATAATTCGGATTGAAATCCTTTTTCCTGTATGTCTTATAAATGTGTCAAGATAGGCTATACCATCTGTGCTAATTTTGTGAGTGAACTTCAAAAAGCTACTAGATAAATTTAAGTAAACTATAAAATCATTAATAAGTTCTTCTGGCCCATCCCATATCAGGAACATATCGTTCAAAAATCTTGTGTAATACACTACATATTGATAATAAGTACTACCAAATAGGTGATGGTTCTCCCACTCCAGCATAACCATGTTGGCAAATATGGGGGCACATGATGCCCCCATTGCCACCCCCTTAGTTTGTTTGTAGTATTCCCCTTTGTAATATATGTAGTTGTTTTCCAACACCAGTCCCATCATATCCGTAATTAAGTTGATACGATCCCAACTTAAATGGGAATACCTACTCAAACTATCACAAAAGTCTTCCAATCCTTGTGTTCTAGGGATGCAAGAGAAAAGATCAATTGCATCTATAGTAATGTAAATCAATTTTGTTTTCCAAATGTCAGGTGTGAGGTGGGACAAAAACATCCATGAATCCTTAACAAGATGTGGTATGTTGGCATATATGTGTTTGACCCATCTATCTATGGCTACCCCTATAGTAAAAGTCTTAGATTTACTGCCAGATATAATTGGGCGAAATGGGGGATTATTGATATCCTTATGTATTTTGGGGATGCCCACTATCGTAGCTAAAACAGGAAACTCAACTTTAAGAAAATTGTATGTCTCAAAAGTGATCCTATTGTCCACAAGATATTCATCTAAAGCTAAATCTATTTTACAATAGCCTATGTTAATCTCATTAAGGGATATAATTTTGTAATTACCTGTATCCATTAAGATACTTTGTACCTTATTTATGTAGTCCATAGTGTTATATATGACTATCCCTGCTCCCTTATCGGGTTTTATAACCCGTATTTCTTTATTTCTCATTAATTCTACCAAACATTTCCTCTCGTTTATGTTTAAATTATCCATATATTCGCTTTTCTTGTTCATTTTATTATATCTATAAATATCATGACAAATTAGTTCTTCAAAACTGGTCACTTTCTTGTGAGCAATAGGTATACAGGTACTTTTTTCCTCAAATCATTAGAGGGTACCTGCTCAAATTTCTTTTGTAATGAAATAGCCAAGTTTAACCTACGGCAGAATAATTTTACCTCAGTGATAGGGTTTACTAAATTAAAATTTCCTGTTGGTATATATTTCATACCTTTCTTGAAAAGGGAAAAATGTTCTTCGTTAATGTTGAGATTGGTGTAATTGAATACTTTTAAATCATTGTACTCATTAACAATATTCTCTGTATCTCGTGTTTTACACATACTGTTGACAATACTATGATCAATGGAAGTAAAAATGTGCTCATACTCATTGGTTTCAATATGTGTAGTATCTACTTTCTGCCTTGATGATTCTATTGTCGGTAATTCCATTTCTGTGATGGCGGGAAGTACTGACCCCCTTGAAAATTCGTTCCGGTCTCCCTATGTGTCTCCCTACTATTGTATGTAACATTCATATACTCCCTGTCTTGTTCCTGTTTCCATATATATGCCTTATTATCATCATATTGTTCCATATCATGATGAAGTTTTTTATTTTTCCTATCAAATATCTTTCCTGCCCTTATGTCTGCCAACTTATATTGTTTTTCATATAATTTGTGCCATTGGGGGAACACTAGGTCAGTCACAATATCATTATTTAAACTTTCCACTTCACTGACTAACCTGCTTAATTTCTCATCATTCTTTTTAATTATCAATTTCATAGAACTTATACCAAAACTGTTAAATAAATTATTGAATTCAGCCTTAGTATCATTATCCAAGCTCACTCCCATTGGCATTTTGAAAAACATTAGCTTACCCTTGGTGACTTCAAATTTTGTACTACTTTATGAATTACAAACCAATTGTGTGATGAAACACTAAGCAAATTAAATCTTATCGAATATGTACCCTTCATAAGTGCATGCGAGTGCATTTATATGTGCCTGTGAGTTAGTAAGTGAATAGATGAGTGTGTGTGTGTGTGTGTGTGTGTGTGTGTGTGTGTGTGTGTGTGTGTGCGTGCGTGCGTGTGTGTGTGTGTGTGTGTGTGTGTGTGTGTGTGTGTGTGTGCGCATCTGTACTCGCATGCATATGAAGGCTTGATTTCATTTATGTTTTTCATAGGGTCTCTTCTCTGTCAGCCAGATGTACTCCTAACCCCATGCCAAGGTCCCCAAGGTCCAGAGAAAGCACACAGCCTCTTGGTCTGTCTGTCTTTCTCTGCCTGTGTCAAACACACACGCACACACACACACATGTGCACATGCACTTGTGCGTGCACACACGCACACGCACTCTCAAATGTGCACACTCCTGTGAGGTTCTGAATAGAAACAATATGCCTTGCTGATTGTTACTCCTTCTCCTATCTAACCACTAACTGTGTTAAAAAATGTCCACTGTCTACAAAAGTTTCTTCCTCACCCAAGCACCCACCATCTTTCCAGCTATCCAGTATATTTTCCATGGCTTACATCACAGTAATACTTTCTGTTAATTAGATAAGCGAAGAACATCTCTTTTTTGTGCGACTGTCATTTGTTTCTGTAAATGCTAAGTTTTGCACTAGGGGATGTTGCTTTACTCGTGCCATTATTCCACAGAGTGGGGAATGTTCAACTCCTCTATTAACCAAGGTAATTACCACTGAGGGAATGCAATGGTCAGTAATCCCTTGTGTACACCACATTATCAACTGTATGTATGCTTCTGGAGACACCATTTGGCATTTCTGAACTATTTTGGTGTGGGGTCATTCTCTATAATGCATGTCATCCAGTCCTAGTTAGATAAATGTAGCTGTAAATTTTAACTGAGTTCACACTTTAATAATAAGAATGCTGTCATGCAATGAATAGCAATTCATAACTGCATTACATTCCAAGTCTGGAGGTGTCATTTACATCACTTATGGCATTTGCCATATTTCACTTCTGTCACAGTTCTCTTGATTTTTACGCCATTTGCAAGCTTAGTTAAGGTTCTAGATGGATGACTACAATAGCTGTAAAGACATTGTGGCAGGTGGTTATGGAGACATCAAAAACAGTGACAACATTCCAAAATACATAGGACAGACAAAATGCATTGGTACTACACAGAAGTCAACAAAATAACCAATTGGTTAAGGGGTTTCTGCAAATTATGCAGAAAGTAAAGAGAGATGAGCAGGCAAAATATTCAGGTAATATTGCATGTTTCTGATGAAATGCAAGACAAATCCCATGAGTTTTGGGGAAGGCCAATGAACATGGCTGCATGTATTAAACTTTGAGCTGTGATCATCTTCCATCTGTGCCATTAATTTAGTCAGACTCGGCTGTTTTTGCAACTTGAAAGCTAACTGTATTGCATTTAAATTGCTGGTTCTCTTAACACAAAGTCAAATAATATAAGCAAGTTCACTCAAAGAAAAAAAAATTAAATCCAAAACAATTATTTGGCAAAATAACAGGCCATGTAGGCTATAAATAATAAACTGCAAGAGTAACTTCTGAAAACAGAAGTCCTATCTATGATACAGTAAATTTAATTGCAAGTTAATATGTTTTTGATATATCTAGAAATAATTTTAATTAAATCCTGTACAAATTAAAAATAGTAACTTGAACTAGACTTCAGTCATGTTTTTGTAGGGATAAAGCTTTACATCCTACACACCATTACTTAATATAGTGATCTCTGATGTTGCTGTTCCTTAGTGAAAGGGGAAATTTCTCCTTCCAATGAATTCAAGTTTGAATGAATTTTCACATTTATAGCTGCTCATGGTTGCACTATTTAAAGCAAATGTATATCTCTCATTAAATAAGAAGAAACAGATCAAGAATAAAATGACTTGGAGAACTGTATTGTTCTCTTCCCTCTAGTAGAAAAGTATTCTGGTAAAATGGTGATTAAACTATAAGCTTCCCCCTTTTTTCCCTTTTTGCTTACTCAAACATTTGATTAACTTGTTAGAGACAAACTTTTTCAAGTGTAATAAATCTTTAGAGCTGCTAATGTATTTCTTATACCCCTCTATGCAGATCCTATCATTCTAGGAAACACAGGATTCCACCCCATGCCAATTCAGTGTTTCTTTTGCCATTCTAGATGTAGCACCACAAACACTCTTAATCTGCCCTTTTCCTTCAGCATGAACTTCTGCTGCCACAAAGACTTAGCCACAAATTTCATTGCCACAAATTCTTTTCTCACAAAGTTCCAAGGCTACATCACAACAATCTTTTCTCCTGCTTTTACATAGTAAATGTAGATATAGCTCTTTCATCCTTAACTTTTCAATGTATTAACAAGCATAGTTTATGAATAATAGAAGAGACTGGACACTCTAAATTGGCCCTAGGTGTGAGTGTGTGCATGTGTGTGCCTTCTGTGGAAGGTTGGGTGCCGGGCTGGCAACTCGACACCATAAAACTCCACTGCCAATCATAAGCGGACAGGTGATCTGCTGTGGCAACCCCTAATCGGGAAAAGCCGAAAGAAGAAGAAGTTTATGAATAATAGAATGAATCAGTTGTTGGTAGCATTTGCTTTTTGGGAATGAGTTTTGAGTCTGACTAAACTGCGTATGATTTTTTTTTTCTGATTTAGAATTAAAGTCAAGAGGTAATTAAGACAATGTGTGTGTGTGTGTGTGTGTGTGTGTGTGTGTGTGTGTGTGTGTGTGTGTGTGTGTGTGTGTGTGTGTGTGTATATATATATATATATATATATATATATATATATATAAAATTATATTATGCTTGTTTGCCTTACCATTTTAAGCATTATGATATATATTATCACATTTTGCTTGACCATGTTCTGCGTTATGAGACATTTTTTTAATAGTTATCATCTAAGTGCTTTTATATAGATGAATGATGCAAAGTCACAGACAATATCTGATTTAATAACAAGTGCTGTAAGGACATTATGTCATGTCATGCCGATGAGGCTGCTCATCAGAATCAGATATTTAGCAGATTAAGAAAAGAGTGCTAATTAAGAAATTGGTTCATTCTGTACCAAATTATAATCAGGCTATGCCGTCAGTGATATGAGTAAATGATGTGATACTTATGTTATTTTAAAACTGTAAGAGCTCATAACGTATTGTGAAAATTTGTGTGGTTGCATAATTTCTTCCAATGGAGCATTATGCATATGCTTTGAGAATTTGAATTATGATTGTTTTTGTGAACACTGAGCAGCAAAAGTATAGATGTACGGAGAAGACAGAAGAAGTTTCTAACAATGAATGATTGGGAATCTTTATTAAGTTTTCTGTTGTTTTTGTTTCATTTTGTGTGTGTGTGTGTGTGTGTGTGTGTGTGTGTGTGTGTGTGTGTGTGTGTGTGTGTGTGTGTGTGTGTGTGTGTGTGTGTGCGCACGTGTTCATGTACATGCTTGTGTGTGCATCACTGTGTGAGTTAGTACATTATATAGATTGATAGACAATTAGATATAAAGTAGTGGCCGCTGTGTGAGTTTGAAAATTCTTTCATTTATAATGAGAATATTATAAATCCAGATTCTTGAGGGCTGCATGGAGGATAATCTTGACTCTTTCTAAATAATCTAGTGTCAACAGCTTTATTTCTTTGTGTTTGGTGTCAGCTGTACTTCTGTCTGCTTGTTATAGGTCTTGTTTGGCCAGAGATATTGTTATCAGGATTGCTTCTCCATGATTCTCTGGTGTGATGAGAGCTGTGTAAGAAAGCAAACTGTAAGTTTAATCTTTGTACCTCACTTAGTTTGAGTCACATAATATTCTATAGCACAATTCAATATTTCCTAGAGAACAGTTATTATTCTACGAAAAATTAAAAAATAGCCATTTCAAACACAGACAGCACTGGTGAGAACTAGAACTTAGTGTACTATATTACTGTTTAGCCTTGTTATTTGTTCTGATTTATGGTTTAGAATGAAGCGTATCTTGCATGTTTGTGATATGTATTTAATGTATTTTTAGGTCATATAAAGGGGCATGTGCTAGCTGTAAAATGTTATGCCTGTTGACTCCAAGGAGACTGTGGGATATCCTAAATAGTAGACTACTGTGTTACATATCTACATACCAAACACTTTGTAACTTGGATTAGACAGAGAACTTGCTTTAGCCCATATGCTTAGCTAGATGTATCAAGTCTATCTAATTCAACCTTTTAGCCTTAACATGTCTTCATAATTTTCCAGTTTGCATTCTTTAAAACAACATTTACTGTTAGAAATTTACTTCTGTCTTCCCTGATCTTGGTAAACTATTACTTCACATGTCAGAAAGTTGAGAGATTATGAGGGGGGAACCTTTGATATTCCTTCATTCCAAACTGCACAAGCCTTTCACCAGCTTTGCCATCAGTTCGGCAGGGTTATTTTTAGGAATGAACAGTCCATAAAATTAGTGATATTCCTTTAGTGAAAGCAACTGGTTATGCCTATGTAATATGCCCTTCAGTCTGGTTTTCCTTACCTGTATGCTTCCTATATAAATTAGGATGCACTGGGATTGCTAAAATACACCTGTGTCTGTTCTATCACACTCACAATGTTTTTTCTACCTCTATATCCATCAAATGTTTGTATTGCATGTTTATCACTACTTCTCTGCAGAAAAGCTTTCTCTTAACACTTCTTTGCCTTTTGACTTCCATTCTTGAGCTAAGACCCCCCCCCCCCCCACTCCACCTTCAGAACTTCTGAACTTCTACTTTCTGACATATGTTACCTTCAAGGGTATAGCTAGGCAAAAGCATTTTTTTCTGATCATCTCTTGGAAATGTTAGTAACTCAAAGAGCAAATAATTACAGTTGTCTAAACTAATGTATACTGTATGAAGCTGTATAAAACATGCTTATGTGATATGAAAGTGTCTCTAAAATGGGACATTTTAAGGCTACAAGTGTCAACACTTGAAAAATAATGCCTTTCTTTCAGGTTTAATTTCTAAGTCTTTTGGGTTTCTAATACCATGATGGGAATGGAACCCATTCCTAAGTCAAAGTATGATTAAAGTTAATGAAATTAGTACTGTTTCAGTCTTTGATGTTAGCCAAAAGTGCTCTTCGCAGCACCCACAATGTGCCCAGAACTGACTACTTCTGCAAATCATAAGGAGTTACATGTATCGGTAACATATCTAAATATGACTGTAATTTTTTTTTATGAGACCCATTGTTTGTACTAGCATTGGAACTGTCTGGGTATCCTTCAACACTGCCCTCATTTCTGCCTGCAAATCCTAGTATTTTATGAATTTGTATATGGGGCAAAATTGTGTGGGTTGAATGCATTTTAAATGTTGGGTGGATATTGGAGAGAACATTAGGTTTAAGTATAAAAATAAAACCTTTTGGCTACACCTTTGGTTACCTTTGTGTATCTCACTCATATGTATGAAGCACTGAAATATTAGAAGGCTTCTGACATATCTCTGATTTTTCATTGTGCTATAGTATGAGCGATGCTCCTGAGTCTTTAGCATGTCTTAATATCTGCCTTCAAAATTACTTTGTTCTCCAGAACTAGATATAACTTTTCAAATGTGCCTTTCCTAATGAATTATATTCCTGCATTGCACCTTATTTCTCTACAGGCAATATTTTGTCATATACACCATTATTCACTAGCTCTTACAGATTGCTACATGGCTTAGCCATCTTTAGATTATTAACTTATATCACTGCTGAATTTGTTTCTGTTTGATAAGTGTCAGTATCTCCTCTCATCACAGGTCGTATATGGTACAGTTCAGATGCATGATTTTGTATGTCACAATAGGGTGGCACAGCGGTTTGGAGATTTGAATCATTGTCTCACAGGTCTTGGTTTTGATTTGGGGTGCCCTCTATGGGAAATCTGCATGTCCTCTCTGTTACCAGCTACTGCCATTTAGTGGGGCCTTTAGTTTCCTCTCACATCCCAAAAGCACATTAATAAATAGTAGGTGTGTGCGCATGTGTATGCATGTAAATGAACTGAGTTGGACATGCTGATAAGAGAATTAGTGATCCTCCAAACTGCAGTGTGTGTGTGTGTGTGTGTGTGTGTGTGTGTGTGTGTGTGTGTGTGTGTGTGTGTGTGTGTGTGTGTGTGTATGAGTGTGTGTGTGTGTGTATGAGTGTGTGTGTGTGGCGGAGGGGTATGTGAGAGAGTCTGGTGTTTGAGGGGTATCACATTTAAGATTTGTTCTGAACCTTATGACCATTATTTGTTAGATACCTTGGTCTTGAGTAAGAAAATAATCTATTATCAGAAAAAAATAACTCATTTGGGAATTAGCTTGAGGACCATTTCAAACCTCACCAGAGGCAAGAAGTAGCAGGAACAGTATAAGTAAATCAAAATAAAGTGAAAACAGTTATTGTATCATTAACCTTGATGTAGTAACGAACTTAGTATTGTTTCACCGTTTAAGCCTGCAAATAATATAATAAATGTATTAATAAATTTATTTTTATGTCTATTTCTTCCTGCAATATTTTAACATATTTTTGGAATATAAAGGCAGCAATGACTTCAGTTTTAAAGGGAGCAGAACACGGAAAAAGGAACGACAGATGCTTTAGGAGTGTTGGGTATGCAAAGTGGAAGGATAGCAGAGGTACTAGGTTCTGCTGTGCAGTGGACCGTAGAGAAACACCTCCATTGTTCAGTATAGTGCTGTGCTCAACAAAAACAGAGAATGAGAAGGAGAAGAAGCAAATACTGGGTTATAGGAATACCGAATGGCTATAAATCTCGCAGGCGTTTGGTCTATATTATTTTATCAAACATACACATCATCAGACAGCATTTTATCGGAAATGCCATTCACTGAACAGCCCCACACCCCCCACTAATTCTATGTACCAACTCTGAGATTGAGGGGATAGGGTGGGGGTAGGGCAAATTTCTTGTTCCTCACCTTAATACGATCTTAATTAGAATGGTTCGACAGCTGGCCAGTTTGATAAAACGCTGTTCAAAATGCAATTCATTGATGTGAAGTCTCAATGAAATAATAGGGGCCTCAGATGTTCTTTCAAACGGTGGCATGATGTGGGATGATTTTCTTAGTGAAAGGAAGATAAAGTCCACAAATAGCATTTAGGAGAAAAAAAGGAAGCCTATGAAAAGACTACAGAGTGAGAGTCACCTGAGTCACAGTTACATTGGTATAATGAGACATAGTTGCTTGAAATCTAATTTTAAAGAAAAGAAAGGAAGTCATATTTCAAAAAGTGGAATGCAGTTCATAATATGCTTGAGGACAAGAATTTGAAAATGCCCTACTTTCTACTGTTAGACTTAATTACCAGGGAGTGCTTGAACTGGGGTCTAAATTTTGTGTAGTCAGATATTTCTATTAAGCTTGAAGAAAGTGGTTGCTCTAGTTTGGGATAAATAACAGAAAAACTGTGGTCAGAACAATGTAGCTCAGTTTTGGGGGTTTGGCGTACTGGGTCTGACTTGGAGTGCCTCCTCAGTTTATAGAGGGGTCTAGCAGAGTGGCGATGGACTGTGCTGCTAGAGTAGTTTGAAAAATAGTGAGCCCAGAAGGAAGTTGGCTTTTTCTAGCATCTTAGGCCATTTTGGCTTTTGCCAATATTAGGCAATAATGCTCTTAATGTGGAAGGCTGGCTATGGATGGGTACATTTTGATGGTCATGGTTTGCAGTGCAGTGGTTTTTATAACTGAAGCTGAGTCAAGTAGTGGTAAAACACATGCCAGTTAGGTAAATAAGATGCTTCTGCATATGACTGCTTGGGCAAGAGGCGAAAGAAATTGCAAAGGTTTTGGGGCCCAGATGTAACACCAATTACATTAATGTACTCAACAGATGATAGCAAAAGAACAAAGAATAAAAACATATTTACATACAAGAGAAAAAATGAAAAATGCACATAATTTATTATAATAATACTTTCATCACCATGTGGTATACTGCATTGTTGTCATACATTTTTACTTATCTTATGTTAATCAGTCTAAGATAAAAACAATCGTTCCTTTAACTACCAGTCCTAACATACTTAAATACAAAAACAGCAAAACAGTAGACAGCCCATGACAAAAATTGCCACTTGGCAACTAATGAGTGTCTGTGGGAAGTAAGTCATAAGATAATTCTAAGTGATTATCCTCCTGAAACACAATCATAACATCCTCCAAATTAAGAAGAGACTGCTGTTTCCACTTTATGGTAATGTATTTTTTTTTTTTTGCCAAGAACATTACAAGATGTAGCGCCACAACTCAACTTTGGAAACCAATGAACTAGCTGTAATGCTCCAAAAATATATTCCTGCTGAAAGCCTTGCTGATCCATTCCATGAGACCGGCAGTTTATTTTACTGTTCTGTCTTAAACTGAGATAGTTAAACAACTCCAAAGTATATATGCCAGGTTTGATTCCCCTGGTTTCTAATGCCTAACTGTATGACTCTGAGCAAGTCACTTAACTAGACACTGCTTCCAGGCCGAGTCTGAAAAAAGGTCCATGGAGATTAGTGCTCTATCCCAGAAAACAAATAAAAATAAATAAATACATAAATAAATAAAACAAACAAACAAATATAAATAGAGTACCCTATTTCCTGATTTCTACATCTCCAACATTAAGGATCAGTCAGGAGAAGACGCTTGGCCAACCTAGCCAGGGTATAGAAAACCTAAATTGGTATTGCCAACCAAAATGTCAAAGCTAAACTTTCTAGATCTAGTTATGTATCTGAGAAGCAGCAGGGCTTGGGTCCATGATTTCCTAGAAAGAAAAAACATTGATCTTGTGTTCTCAAGGGATTGTGTACTTTTCAGTAAACTGTAGATCACCTTGAATTAAAGATTTATAGGGCCTACTATAATTTATCCTTCAAGGTATATGCCAAATTCCCTGGTGAGTATAAGCCATGAAATTAACTATGGCTAACTACCTGGCCTTATCCCATTTATACCTAGTTTGTGTGCCTCCCTAGATAAACAAAAGTATAAATCCATTGTTCCATTATCCAAATTATATCTCTGGGAAAACTCATACCAAAACATCTGTCTGCCACCAGTGCAAAGGTGGTCCCAAAACTTCAACCCATAACATCTCTTAATGAGAATGTTATCCTTCAGAGGGAGGAAGGAGAAAAAGGGTGAACAAGAAATAGGTAAGGAATTTTTTCCACATCCTATTGTTATTCCTGTCTAAAATGTGTGTAAAAGAATTAAAGACGGTAGACAAAATCCTTGACAAACCTTTTTGTAAGGATTACATTATCATTACTAAAGCCTCATTTAAACCAGGTTTGCCCTTAAATGAGACAATGCCTTATTCATCCAGTCTAGGTGCATTCTTAAATAACTTAAGTATTCTTAAGGAAGACGTTGCACTGTATGACACTTGTAGTATTCAATGTTTGGCAAGCCTAACCCACCCAGGGATGTTGGAAGTGAAAGAATTTTCACTAAAAGCTTATGTTTCCCTCTGTACCATATAAATTTAAGTAATAGGTCTGTTGATGGAATGTGGAAAGTACTGCACTTGATATAAGACCAGAGGAAGTACATGCAAAATTATTCCCTGAATTCTCTGTGTCATATCTAAGCATATCAATTTCCACTGTAGCAATAACTTTTTAACTCTTGAGATCAGTGCCTCATTATTAACCTTTTCAGACTCCTAATGGGATTTTTGCCATGAGTAACACTGAATATTTAATTGTAGAAACTATGTCTAAAAAGTGGTATTACTATAGCTGACCGCTTGAGGGTATATAATGAACTGTAAAGTAGAAAGGATGGGGCTGCTGAGATCTTCCACTGATTACTGAAGGCCATACTTTGATAGTTATTGCTAAGGAGCTTAGTAAAGTCAAATTGTAGAATATTGATTTTGCTGTAGGTCATGGGTTAAATTTGGTACAGGACAGAGTCTAAAAATTAGGGTGAGACATGGTATATAGTTAAAGGATATAGCTAAATTAGTGTGTTTGTCAAGTGATTATATTGCAGTAAGGTTACAGGGTCTGGGCTATTTTTGTGACTTATACCACTTGCTGCCTCCCAACAAACTCCACCCCTTCTTAGTCATTTGATCCATCTGTTCCCCTTCAATGCGCGTAACAGCTGCCAGTCGGGATCATCCTTTATGTAGACATTGGGATTTTTTCTTATTTAGCTATAACCCCATAGCACATGCCTGGTACCATGCACCAGGTTTCAGTGTATAGTGGGCATCGGTGACTGCATGTCATTCATTTCTGCAAGGGAGGTGACCCCTCAAGACTGCTGTCCTCTGCCCATAGACAGAACTGCCTTATGGTTTCCAGTCTCCACTGGGGACTCTGCCATAGGACTATGTGCCTCTGATATCTACTCCTCACACCCTGCACCTGAAGAGAGACAAACTGCTGGTGCCATGTCAATCATCCCTTCCAGATTCAGCAGGCACCAAAGCTTTATTCATCAGAATAAGAGCCTCCCTCCCAGTCTATCAAAGGGAAAGCTCTTCTAAATGGAGAATGTGGCCAAAGAACCTGAGAAACAGCGAAAGAGTGAGAGGAGACTAATCTTTTACTTAGGATTCTGAGCTGATTTTACTTTTCGAATGTGGATGTGAATCTGGGTTTCCAACAGATTTATAGCAGTTTGTTTTTCTAAGTTTAAAAGGGCTATAGAACATATATAAGAGAAGACAGGTGAAAGTGAGGACAGTAGTCACAATATCCCAGTATAATGCAGATTTCATAGAGCTAAGTTTATGGAGTTTAGATTTGTATTGTTTGAGGGAATGTTTGGTAATACTGGCAGTAAAGCATACCATTGTATAATCTGGATTTCTGCAAAAAGCTTAGATTGATACTAAATGCATGCCTTTACTCTTTCAAAATTATACTTCAAGGCAAGGGACTTTAAAAGTTTCAATATCATAAGCCTATGAGGAAATAATTAAGACAGAGAGATTTATGGAAAAAGTGCCTTGCAGAGAGGAGCTGGAAAAAAACAATATGTTTTAGACATGCTGGTGAGTTAAAGCAGTACTGTATCTTTGAAAAGATTGCTACAAAAGAGGAAGGGTTGTTCTGAGCAGGGAGTGCAGATAAGAAGAATTATGGTATATTGGAAGGTGGAGGAAATTGTTGCAAGAATCTTATAGTGTCAGACTGTAGAAAGGCAAACTGTAATTACAGGAGTGTAAAACAGTAATTGAAGCAAGGACCCCAAATGGGTGTTACTTACAGCTAATTAATTTTGTGGTATGGAAGTGCATGAATGGTGAGGTTTATTAAGGAGGGTGTGCAAAGCACTGAGGTAAACCATCAGTGCAATCTCACCTTAGAAGCAAGGATCTTGTCTTCAGTCCATGAGGGGTTAATCCATTCCCTTTAATAGGACTTTGGGCAGAAGGATATTTTAACATTTTTCAGAAGGATAGTCTGAAACAGGATATTCTGAAATATGATCAGTGATTCAGAGTTGCATATGGAAAGTTTAACAAGAGGACTGCAGGACTATGAAAGGCATAGAATTTACTTGGCTGATGTCAGACAGAACACTGTGAATTATATATAGAAACACCCCCGGATTCACTAATCCTCCGTGTAAGACTTAATAAGTCTTACTCGGAGGCTGCAGTTAAACGGTTTGACGTCAGCATGTCATGAATATGCATGAGGGCACGCTAACTCAACCATAAGTCTTACACGGACCGTGTAAGAAAGCAGGGGGAGTGTCCGACTGCCGAGCAGTCTAAATGTCCACGCCCCTGCAAGTGTTATAAAACGAAACAAAGCACACACACAAGAGCGAGTCCGCTGAAATGTCCCTGCACCCAACACCACACTCCCTGATATTGTAAACCCCTATCACAGTTCTAAAACGCAAAATATTAAATATATTTTTTTAAATCCCCAAAATAGCTGCCCGTATGCACAGGTGTGCCCACTGCTTAGCTAGAGTTAACAATTCTGACATGGAAGAGCATAAGAAAGAATGTTAATGCAAGTTACACCAAATAGCAATAGCATAATGGTAGAGCGTTTGCACAAAGAAGAGGCATTCATGGTTTGAGTCCCACCACTCCCCTTCGTATTTATTTTTGAAATCAGTATATGAAATAATACCTGACAAATATGTTTAAACATTACCAAAAAGCAGTGAAATGGCCAATGTATCAGTGAACAAAATAAATATTTTAAAGGATCCTGATATAAAATTGCCTGCCATTAAGCAGCGCTTCACCCAGCGCAATAGAGTTGCCCGTAGTTTAATAGCGCTTTACCTAGCACAATAGAGTTGCCCATTGTTTCATGGCGCTTTACCCAGCACAATAGAGTTGCCCATAGTTCAATGGCATTTTACCCAGCGCAATGTGTTTGCGCGGACGTGTGCGCCACGCCAACCAGAGCACCATAGAGCACCGAGGAGCAACGTAGAGCAAAGTTGCTTAAATGCAGCCACACTCCCTAGCCTGCCTGGATAGTATGAAAATAAAATGCATGAAAAGATTCAAACCCAGGACTCTGTGTATCAGAAGCAAAGTACAGAACCACTAAGCCATGACAACATAGGGGAACCAGCCACTATTAACAGTCATATACATACGAATGGTAGTTTAACCATTACTAAGCAGGTCTGCAGTCAGCCGAGAATTTTACAAAATGGCCAATTACAAAAAAGTGTGGGAAATGTGGCATATTTAAGCCCCACAGGCAGGAATACACACCATAACTGATTGTAGCTCACATCTGCAGTTAGAATGTCTGGTGTCAGAGAGGGAACACGCTTCCGAGCGCAACATTGGGGCATCGAGGAGTCCAAATACATGGTTTGGCTCCTTGTCCATTGTCACGAGTCAAGACTCCTGCAGGACCAGTTCCAAGGGACGGAGTACAAGGCAGAGGCTTGGAACCGGTTAGCTCGTAACCTCACCAGTGCCACAGGCATTCTTCAGACTGGTGAGCTGGTCCATTACCCCCATGCAGACCTGAAGAGACAAAAGCAGGACTGCGTGAACCAATGGATACAGGAGGCCCATGGGATGCGGGATGTCCCACAACTGAGTATGTAGCCATGGAATGCAGTATGTAAGAATTGATAATGGAGAATGTATAATGGATAGGTATGTCTCAATATCCCTTCATTTACTTTACAGCTGCAGGTGACCGTGCTACGAATCAGCAAGCCTATGCTGAAAGGCTGCTAAGGCTGTGCCACCAGGCAGGTTAGTGATTATTCTGCATGTATTGTTATATAAAATATGGGAGAGAGCATGAAAGAAAGTGTTGTAGTCCAATAATACAGCCATAAAATTGCCTGAATAAGTCCTCTGCTTGTGCTGTCACATAAAAACGTCAGAGAGGCAGAAAAAGAGTGTAGAAACCCATTAAGAAAGGTAACATATGTCTGGAATAATATCTCTGTAGGCACTGCTATATAAAATAAGTGAGTGAGCCTGAAAAAAGATTGTTCTAACCTATTAATAAAGGTATTATATGTCTTGAACATGTCTGCCATATAAACCGTTAAAACAAATAAAGGAGTGAGCCTGTGGAAAAGTGTGTAATGTTATTAATAAAGGTCTAAAACCCAGAGTGTGTCTGTGTCACAGAGTCTGAAATGTTGTTGTACCCTTGCAGTATACAAACAGTACTGTTTGAAAAGGTGCTGGCAACCCAGAGTTGTGCAGTCCCATATAAAGTGGGTGATGGAAGTACTAGTAAGCTGTGAAACATATATACAGTCCACAACAGGCAGTTACTGGCTGGCATGAATAAGTAAACCTGGCACATGTGTAGCATGTTATTTTCTCCCCAGAAATGTGAGTGTGTGTCAAGAAATGCAGGGTTCTGTACAAATCGAAGTGAAAATGTCATGTGAAAACATCCCAGATATGTAGATAAAGAAAATATAAATGCAATCAAGAAATATGCACTAGTAACATCTGCATCTTGGACAGTATGTCAGATATAGGTCAGGCATATATTGAACTAGCCAAACTCAGTACACAACCTAATGTATGGTGGCAAGTGTAATAATACATGTAGGGGATATACACTTGGAGTCACTAGGAATGTAGTGTAGACTAAAAGGTCATTATAAGATGTTAACCAAGGTTTTTTATACACCCTACTGTATGTGCATAAACCATGCAATTCCACACCTCAGTGGGTATGTGTAATCTTAAATATTTGTTGGGACATATGTCCTATTGTTCTATAAATATTTGCATTTACGTTAATGCATGTGCCCTGTTTGAACACCACAATCATGGTGGCCTGTTGCTACCAAACATCCCTGCATGCTGTTGGAATAACCACTGTGGTTCAGTATATATGCATGTGTTATGCTTGCTGTTCAACTGTTGTACCCTTGGTGTGTTGAGGTAATGATAATATTATTGTATGCTGTTACAACTAATCTGGAATGCTGTTTTGCTTATGCTGTAATTAAACACACCTAATCACAGAATGTATGGGAAGGCCGGTCCCAGTGGACCCACCTGTCCCTCCTCAGCCGGCGAGTGCACCTGGTACCAGCAGGTCCGGTGCCCAGGCCTGACTCCCCTCCTCCATTGGTCCTGTGCCACCTTCGGGTGGAAGTGATGCAGGGGATGGGGTTCGTCCCCCCCGTGCAAGTGTGGGTGGAGAAGGGCCACCTGTCACCCTTCGAAGGGACCGGGCTGTGGGGCATAGGGAGATCCAGCGTTCAGTCGCTGATCCCCTATGCCAGCTTGAGGCGAGAGTGGCACGTCTCAAGGGTGAGCCTGCCCATCCTATGCAGTCCCCAGCACAGCCACCCTCGGGGCTGTGAAGGTTCAGTGGTGACTGCCCATGGGTGGGGATCTCAGTTCCACTGTTACCATCTGTGGGCTCATGGGCTTGCGATTTCCAAACATCTGACCCTGTCAATTGTGTTCACCCCATGTGTCATACACCGCCCCTGTATGCGTCTTGTCTGTCTTGTCTGTTTACCTTCCCAACCTACCTCCCCGGATATACCTACTTCCTCTACCTCACTTCCCACTCTCACCTGAAAAAAAAAAAAAGGGCAATCTGTACCCACAAAAAAATTAAGCCCCATAAATAGCTGCCCATTTTGCACACATGTCCATCAGACAAACATGTAAGTTGATAATTATAATTGGCAGTACAACATACTTTGTTGTCCTCACCCCTCTCCCAGGGGTGGAAGATTTCAAATTTCACTCCAAATTCATTGCATATGCACAGCTGTTGCAGTTAAAGAAATGGGCAGCTATGGACCTTCCTTACACCCGTCCTGCACATCCCGAGTTTGTTTACCTACTGTGTGCCCCTCTTTGTGCCCCCTTTTTCACCACTTTCCTATCTCCCCATTTTCTATTCTTTAAAAGAAATTAGGATGGGGGTTAGCGGGAGTAAGCACTTTTAAGCAGTGGTTAGCAGGTTTGCATAAGTGTTCACATGTGTGCGCTTAGCTAAGCATCGCTAAGCATCATGCAAACCCACGCAAACCCGCTTACAACTGCTTAAAATTGCCTTAGTCACTCTATGGCAGGGCCCTTGTACTGCTCATCAGCAAAATAAAATACCCCTTTCAGTCTCGAACCCCAGACCTTGGACTCATAAGACTGCAGGAAGTACCACTAAGCCACAGCAGATATACGACAATGTGGTGCTGAAAGAAATATATCATGCATTACAATGAGTGAATGTAAAGGGTGAATAGGAATGGCATAACACAAATCTTGTTCTGTGGCCCTTAACCAGCAAGTGTTGTGGAATTGCATGACATGACTGTGAAAAGAGAACCAGCCATGCTAGTAGGGAATAATGTTACAGTAGCACCTTACAAACCCCAGACAGAATCAGAACAGGATAAACACTGGCATATTTGAATAGGTCAGAGGCCAGACCTCCCAACTGCGACTGATTTACAGGGATGTCCCTGATTTGCAAACAAATGTTAGCTGTGCCCCTCTGACTCCCTGTGAAATGTACTAACAGTAGGCAGAAAGGTGGGGAATCTCACTTAATGAAAAATGTCAATAAGTGAGAGTAAACACTGCTTGCATGTCAGAAAAGGTGTAGTAATACATATGCTCCGAATTCCCCAAAGTCTCAACAGCAAAATATCTGAAATTTATCACCGGTGTATCCCACTTATATGTACTTTTCCCTGAGGCTGTTCAAATATTTACTTGAGAGTATCTGAGGCCTGGAAGTGTCAGAAATACACAGGCATATCAGCTTGTCTGCTGTTCCACACTCAGCAAATAGCTGTAGAATGAATTCCACAAGCATGCCGTATGTAGGAGTACACCACAGAAATATCAAAGGATGTAGCCATGTACTGCTAGCAACCACCTGTGACAATGCCATTGTTCAGGTGCTGAAAAGACTGGTGTGGTGCACAGTCAAAGGATACTAGGCTAACCTCTGTCTACCATCTGGATATGTCCACAGGTGGGAGCTACTGAGACAGACTACTAGCCTTTATAGACTAACAGGTACACAGCAACTCTGCATGTTCAGCAAGACAAACAGCACACGATAATAAATAATGCTCTCCGCAGTTCTGCACCCCTACCCAAAAGTACCATATATCTGTGTAGTCAGGCATACCCACGGGTGTAGGTAGGCATACACAGTAATGAAATATGTCCAGTTGTCCTGAGCAGGCTGTGCTAATGTCAACACAAACAAACCACAAACTGTTCAGAAGTGAGTAACGTACTAATGACAGTATAGCAGTTCACAAACAGTGCATGTGCCTGATATTCATAATTGATAGTACAACATACATAGGTGTCCTCACCCCTCTCTCAGGGGTAGAAGGTTTCAAATTTCACTCCTAATGTATTGCATATGCACAGCTGTTGCTGGTAAAGAAAGAGGAAGTATGGAACTTCCCCACACCCATCCTGTACATCCCGAGCTGGTTTCCCTACTGTCTTCCCCTCTTCGTGCACCCTTTATCACCACATTCCTATCTCCCCATTTACTTTTCTGTGAAAGAAATGAGCGTGGGGGTTAGCGAGAGTAAGCACTTGTAAACAGTAGTAAGCGGGTTTACACCAGTGTGCGCATGTGTGTGCTTAGCTAAGCGTAGCTAAGTGTCACGCAAACCCACGCAAACCCACTTACAACTGCTTAAAATTGCCTTAGTCACTGTGTATGACAGGGCCCTTGTACTGCTCAGCAGCAAAATAAAATACCCTTGTCAGTCTCAAAGCCCACACCTTAGACTTACCAGTCTGCATGAAGTACCACTAAGCCACAGCAGATATACAATAACTTGGTGGTGTAAGAAATATATCATGCATTACAATGAGTGAATGTAAAGGGAAAATTGGAAAACCATAGGAACACATTGCAATAACTACAGTTGTATGCCAGTTAATTCTCTAATTCGAAAAGAAAGTACATACTCCCATGTATCCAGTGTTAGCATTAGGAGGTGTGAGTAAACTTACACACTGAGAACAGTGCACTGGAAGAAGCAACAGTCAGGTTTCAGTACAACATGCATATCACTGGCTACAACAACCCTAGCATCAGATATGACACATATACCAACCTTCTGACTGAGACAACAGTGTCCACAGCAAACAAGCATGGGCCCCACCTTGCACAACTGAAAGGGCTATGCCTACCTAACCTAGCATTTTATAGCAGTGTCCTGCAATCACAGTGAGTATTGTAATTAACACACAGCAGGCTGTATTCAATTAATAAATGGTAGGCACCAATTGGTGCAGAGACCATCACATGCTGTCCACATATGCAATAATATCATTGCACCAACTGAGAGAGAGAGAGAGAGTGAGAGAGACAGACAGACAGAGACAGACAGACAGAGACAAACAGGCTGTAAGAGACAGACACTGAAAAGAAAGACCAACACACATAGGACACCAAACCAAAAAAAAAAAAAAAAAGCAACAGCTACAACAGACAGAGGTGAGTAATACAAAGGTAAGGTATGTACCAGATATGTATTTGCAGGCATCTGAATGATGTGTCTGAAGGGTACTCTACATACTGTGAATCATCCATATGTGGCAGCAGTCCGTATCTATATGTATATGCACATGTGCATAGGGCAAGGGACATACTGCAACTGTTAGTGAAGGCTGGACATATATATGTCGTTGAAGGTTGATATCTGCACAAATGTATGTAGGTTGTAGTGTGCGGCATTGCAGGCAGCAAGCAGTGCCAGTATATGTCATGTGGTGGTTAAATGCTGTGGGACTGAGCTACAGGCAGTGAGGCCTGCTACAGCTATATGGCCTGAGGACAGCAAAATGCATTCTGCACAACACTGTGCAATATTATTACATGACCGTATGTCTCACAACTGTTGCATAATTGACATCCCTACCATGAAAGGTGGGCAGTATATGTGCCTATATGTGCATCTAAATGTACAGCAATGGATGTATACATGTATGTGTATATATATATTTATATATATATATATATATATATATATATATATATATATATGTGTGTGTGTATATATATATATATATATATATATATATATATATATATATATATATATATATAGTGTGTGTGTGTATATGTATATATATATATATATATATATATATATATATATATATATATATATATAGATATATATATATATATATATATATATATATATATATATGTGTATATATATATATATATATATATATATATATGTGTATATATATATATATATATATATATATATATATATATATATATATGTACATATGTACATATATACATATCTAGATATATATAGATATATATGGATATGTATAGATATGTATAGATATGTATAAATATGTATAGATATGTATTGATATGTATAGCTATGTATAGATATGTATAGCTATCCGCCACCTCACTAAACAGTACATGCTGGAGGTACAGGTTCCTATCCACAAATATGTCATACTCCGGACTAAACCACCCAGCATTAACAAACAAAGCTCCTCATTAGCAGATGTCATACATACCCCTGATGATTGTTTGGGAGATAGGTAATATGCCCTGGGAGTCACCTCTGTGTATCCAGTTGACAGGAGCATGTGAAATGACATTACATGTGTGTGTAAGGCCAGGGTAGCATATGGCTAGGCTGCTCTAGGCCCTAGGGCAAATAGCGTATTACCTACCTATGACACAATGCACACACACATGTACTCAGTGCAATACCTGCTATGTGAGGTGGAATGAGTGTGACAGTGAATGTGTGCAAGGTCTGTAAAGGTGTGATAGCTTAGTGTGAAGTTGTTTCTGTCATGGTAGTTTGTGTCCTAGGTGTGAGGCCAGAGAAAGATGTGTCAGTTATTGGGATGCAGACATAGTAGGATGGCATATGTTGTGACGTAGTTCCTTGTGTACGACTGTGGTGTCCCATTGTAGGCTGAAGCAATACATGTATGCTCAGTAAGTGGTACTGCTGGTGAATACAGCTCACATATGAACTGTTGTACTACCTGAAGCTGTAGGCCTAAACAGCACAGTATGGTGTATGTTCACATTCCCTAATAACAATGTCTTGTGTGTTTCCTGTAGTCTGCACAGATTACATACCTCAGGCATAGGTATCTGTACATAGGGGCACATAGTACTTTAAGGTACACAGGTAATACTCATCTGTGTCGGCATACATTTGTGTGTTGTGTGTATGTCTGATGTGTGTGTAATGATGCAAGTACCATGCCCGCAATCACATGTGTGTTACAGAGTATGTATGTGTACCTAGCAACATGTATACTCTGTTACGGCTGTATGCCAGCTATATTAACAACCGTGCACATATGTTAGGTAGTGGTATGGCATCAACGAAAGGGTGGTTTACTGGTAATACTGTAAATGTACTTTACATTCATTGCATTGGATGACATTTCTTCATGCATTAGCTTGATATATAACCCCGTGGCGAGGTTGTGCATTGTATCCCAAACAGTGTGCCGACTACTGGTGTATACTGGTTTGTTATATGGAGTGTGGCAGGCACTGTCAGCCAGTTGTGGGCTGAGCACTAATATGTGGTATTGAACGTGTGTATCCTCTGAGAGACAAACAGATGCTATATATGGCAGTTAAGTGATATCTGTACTTAATAATGTTAAGCGTGCCACATGACTTGCTCACACATATTTTGTTTAATTGTCTTCCAGGGCTATGGCTCATCAACGCAATCTGTCCTATACAGCTGCGGAGGAACAGGAAATACATAACAGCCTGGTGCAGCACTATACACTGCTGTTTTCCAGGGCCAGCCAGCACCATCATGAGCGTACTGCACTGTGGCAAGATCTTGTCTGTCGGGTAAATGACATAGGCATGCATTACTGGACATATGAGCAGGTACGCCATCACTGCAGTGATTTAATTAGACATGTCCGGTGGTGTGCGTCTGATATCCATAGACAACAGCTTGCCACAGGTGGTGGGATGGCCATACATCCCCCCCTCACCAGAGTGGAGGAGCTGCTCCTAAGCGTGGTGGCTGCTGGCCTACAACAGCAACAGCATCACACATGTGTCATCATGGAGGCCGGAGCCACCCAGCATGATGACATGGAGCATAGAGGTAATATGTCCTAGCTGTACCTGTATTCTTAGGATATGCATATGTGAGATGTGTACTGTGTGTTCAGCATTTGTGCTGCCTATTGCGTGCAATACTGATATTTGGAATAGTATCTGTACACCTGTGACTGTTGACTGTTGTTCTACTGTAGTTTACCACACTCACAGTAGCAATGTCACAGTTGTGGCCACTGACAAACTGTGTCATATTCTTGTAGGTCCTTCTGGTGTGACAGCAGGGCAGACGATACATGCTGGTGAGTGTGTTAACACTTTAATATTGGTAATGACATGTGCATGTCATAGATGAGGTGTAGGCCATGTACACGTAACACACCTACGCATAATGCATGCTGTGCATGTTTGCTGTGAGACATTAAACATCTCAGTAAAGTCAGTAGCTGCCTCAATCACATGCAATGCACAGAGCAGCAGACACATTTGTGGCAACACTGTACTGCACATTGGATATGCATAGTTGCTACAGCTGTACACAACAGAACACATTTATCATACTCAGGACATGAAAACATGCTACATTTGGCATTATGACACACCCGCTGTAAGGTCACACTTCAGTATCCCACATGTCATGCACACAGACATGATGTACTTCAGGGGTAGAGACCTATCATGGCGCTGTGCAACACTCTTCAACACATAATACAGTCATGCTAGGCAATGCTCCCTATCGGGCACCTCACACACCCATGTACAAAGTGGCTGTGTAATTGTGAACGTAGCCACGGCACTGCAGTTCAGATACAGCATGCTAGGCATTGGTCTTGCACACATTACTAGCTGTGAGTGACCACAAGATGCATGATGATGATGATGGCACAGGTTACTACACTCCATCCAGTTACAGTGACCACAGTACTACTCATAGCAGTCATTGCTGTGCACATCAATGTTGTGTGTGTGCAAACATATGCACGTATACACAATATGCATAGCATGCTGTGTGTGTGCTTACATATGCCAGTATACACAATATGCACAGCAGTCGCCATCCGAACAAAGTGTCGCATATATGTCCTGGAATGCTAGTGGGTGTATAGGTCACATGACACACACTGGGTATGTATGGTGTTTAATGTTGCAGTCATGTAGCATGCCATGCCATGGCTGGCACTGACATATCTGCAATATGTCTCACACTCACCATAACCACTGTAAACTGGCCATGTCGAGCATTGGGATTCTTCACGTCAACATGCACCACTCATCTCGTGTGTGTACATAGCATGCATGTACTACACGTGTGCCCACTATTATCTGCTATGGACACAGACACTGTACTCAGACATGGAAATCTATGTGTCACACAGATAACACATGCAGCCATGGCATGTATACCTGTGAGTGATGGTGCACAGGGCATTGCAGAGCTGATAATACTTGCACAGCAATGTTGTTTCCAGGTACGCATTGTGTTCCAGGGTGTAGCCAATTACTGAACAACTACACAGTTGCATCAAAGCCATGTACACTGCCATGAAATAGGGACACCTACACTTGCACTGCATGGTCTTGTGCAACACATATTCTGCATGCTGACATGTGTGTGGTGACTGTTTGCCTTGTGATACTGGCACCCACCTTCACCCACTATAGAGTATGTGTTGGATTTCTGGTGTGTGTGTGTATGTGCTGTAGTGAGGAATGTATATGTGTGTATGTGTGCATGTGTTCATGTGTGCATGTGTGCATGTGTGCATGTGTGCATGTGTGCATGCATCATGTGCAGACTGTAAAGTGTGTTTCCTGTCTTCCTCTCATAAGTGCTGAGTTAGGGGCGGCTGAAAGCAGCAGGGAACCTGAAGCCACTGCCACGAATAGTGGTGATGATGAGACATGTATTCTGGCACAGGAAGGTTTGACAGGGTCTGTCGTTGGTCCACCAATCAACAGTACACAGCATTCAACCCCATCTATGTGCACACTCATACTGCCAATACATCCCTCATCACCAATGGCCATAGGCGAGGGACAGCATACAGTTGGCATTGACCAGGAGAGTGTGGTACCCATGGCACTTGCATCCCCTCACCGCAGCCATAGCTGGATTCCTGGAATGGTACCACATAGGCGGAGGTCCAGGGGTTCTCGGGAGAGCACCGCTGGTCATATTGCCCCTGGCAGACATGCCTTCACAGGTCTTACAATGTCCAGTATGTTCCGAGCTGTAATGCAGGCTCAGGCATGTATGGAATGGTACACCAGACAGGGACTTAGGGCGCAGAGGGCCCATTACACCGCTATCAATGACAGCATCCTTGACCTTGCCAGTGCCATCTGGAATTACACCAAGGTCATTGATAGACGTTGGGGGAGACAGCCCTCCACAATATGTCTTCCATGAGCCAGGATCGTGTGGGACGGTTGCGACGTTGACATGGACACATGCCAGCAACAGCAACAACTGGCAGTGGTTGCAGATGGCCCACAGTTCACAGCTGCTCCCGTAGTGGCAGTTTCAGCCCCAGCCATGCTGGGGCTGGCCTGCCCATTGACCGTCCCAGTTGACCACGTGCATGTGGCTCTGGCCAGTCCCAGCAGGGATGTGGGCCCAGTCATCATACCTCTGCCTCTGATGACAGTACCCAGTTGGGGTTGGTACCCGATACTGTCCATAGCACCCCTGCCAGGCACAGGTACTTTGTCCGTGGCCGGAGACAGTGATCTGTACATCCTAGCAGGTACAGTCTGTGGCTGTCCCACAAACTACCGTATATGGCAGCCACATGGTGGAGCTGCGTGCATGCAGATGCACACAAATTAACCAAACAACTAGGGCTCACACATACACACACATTACATCAACATTGGCCCATGCTGTACTGTTGTCCCTCACACACACACACACACACACACACACACACACACACACACACACACACACATACACGCAGACATGTCGATTGGATGGGTCAATGTCAGGTTCTGGCAAACAACAACACACCCTGTGCATATGATGATACCTGTGTTGCCTCCTGTCATCTGTAACATTGATGCAGGAACAGGCTAACATGGTGCTGATGCACAGGGTGACATTATAGCAGTGTAGCAATATTAGCAAGTTGTCAACAGGAAAGTGTAATGACATCCTTGTAGGTATGTCTGAGCAGGTATTATGCATCAAAACTCTGATTGTCAATGTAGCATTGTTTACACCACTGTTAGGTCTGAGTATGTATTGTCCACCCATGTGCCACTTAGGTGAAGTGTAATGTGTTGCCAGCATGTGTTAGTGAGTGGACAGTATGTGTGTGATGTGTGCAGTACAGATTAGCAAGTGTACATCTGTGAACATGGTGGGTGCGCACTGTCTGCATGTACGTGCATGGTGGACACATGGGACATGTGGCATACCCTGTTGTACACATTGTTAACATCTCATAGTAACTTTCAATGGCCAGTATGCATTCTACTACAGTTATGTACTAAACATGGGTCCACATGTGTGTATGTCATGGGTTGACACTATGCTGTGGGTGATACTGTTAATATCTGTCTATGATTTGCGGTCTGGTAGTATACACAACCTCAACAGCATGACTATAAGCAATCATTGGATGATGTCCTGACAAATGACACACAGTTGTAAGGAACTCAGTAACAGTTGGATCCTTCTGGTACTATACTCTAACACTAACCAGTGGTATTGACCGCCACCCATTCCTGGGACCTTAGGTACATGCAAACACACTAGGGATGTGTCCATCCACATCTGGAAATGCATGCGTTGGCCTACAATGCATTCCCTGAATGGGACACATATCCTACGCAAGGGTATCATACAGACGGACACCTGTTGTCTGATACATGCTGTATAGCAGTAAGCCGGCTATGGCATAGTCATCCACATTTACTATACATACTATCCCGTCAGTACCACATCGATGGTAGACCTCAACATGTCTGTTGGGTACCAATATGTACATACAGCCTCGTGTTATGTCATGTGTCCCTTGGTATCCACATATCCATAGGTATTGTGGAGTCCCTCGGTGCATCACATAAGACATTAGAGGCCTGAATGCATATCCACAAGGCAGTTGTACACCTATACAGACTGTCCATTATTGCCAGTCGTTGTTGTGTATGAACATGTCTGGCATATACCCCAGGCATATGCCCTCACTCACACTACTCTTTAGTAACTGTGATGGGTGTGTGTGGCACAGATGACCTTGGCCACAGATCACAACAGTGGATGGCCTTGTCACATACATACATATGTGACCTACGATCTGAGAAGCAGCAGCACAACCTGTCAATGGAAACAGATGTATTCATGTAATATGCAGGCTTCACACCTATGTACTGATTGAGGGGACATGTACACATATATATTTGCCATGCAGATACCTGATGTGTGCAATGCACTTACTGTTTAATCATAATATGTCCTACCATAGTAAAACCAAAACCCACACCGCATTGACCAACAGTGACACACACACTATCAGTGTTTGCAGGATTCAAACCCCTACCTAGCTATGTTATGATACTAGCGAGAGATGCATTAACACGGCGCGCTATTTGCTTTACTGGCTGGTTTCCCTTCTCTGTCTGTATTTGTAGGATGATGACATCATCAGACTTTCCAAAGAGGAATGTACCTCTTTTAGTGAGTTTTCCCAGTCTCCAAAAAGGGCACTCCTCTCAAAGGAAACTGCACACAAACCCCCCCCCCAACACACACACAGTGTTTGCAGGATTCAAACCCCTACCTAACTGTTATAATACTAGAGAGAGACACATTAACATGGCGTGCTATTTACTTTACTGGCTGGTTTTTCTTCTCCTGCTGTATTTGTAGGATGGTGACATCATCAGACTTTCCAAAGAGGAATGTACCTCTTTTAGTGAGTCTTCCCAGTCTCCAAAAAGGGCACTCCTCTCAAAGGAAACTGCACACATACACACAGCCCCCCCCACACCCAGTCAGTGTTTGCAGGATTCAAACCCCTACGTAACTATGTTATGATACTAGCGAGACACACATTAACAGAGCACGCTATTTGCTTTATTGGCTGGTTTTCCTTCTTCTGCTGTATGTATAGGATGGTGAAATCATCAGACTGGACATGGTGATGTATGTACACTTTGTTTTATGCCATTCCAGGAATGGTCCATGTGGGTCAGCAGGTGTCAACAGCTTGAACAGGACCTCATAATCCTTACCTTCTGTGATCTATCTGTGGACACATTGACATTCCTTCATATGTCAACACATATTTATGCACAGCTTGTTAGTTTTATGGATACTACATGTGTCTGGGATGTTGATAAAGGGCTATTCAAAGTCTATGTGAGACATGTGTAGCTGTGTTCAGTGATGTATGTCCTGGCTGGCTGCCTTGCAAACAGTCTAGCATGTTTGGGAACCATGATCCACACATGAACATACCACAGTTGGTAGGGTTGTGTGTATGTCAGCTTCCAATAGCTCTGTTTATGACTTCAACCATGATGGACTCCATGACCTTGCAGATCAGACTTCATAGGTGTACTGGACTGTACTTCCCATGGTGTGTTGTGCACCAACACTTGTGTGGAGTGCCATATGTTGCTGTAACACATTCAACGGTTCCACATCCTGTGTAGGGGGTGAGGCTCAGCTGACTGTTCAGGTGCAGGATCTGTTTTTTCTGTAGTTTATGCATGACACATATTGGGAATCAATGTATTCCACTTGCTGCCATGCTTTTGGCATTGGAGGTAGCTGCTCATCCATTCTACATGTGATATCTCCTGGTATGATGATATGGACTATCATCAGTGGGAGGTGGGTATGTATATATGGGCCTGTCTGTCAGGATGTCGGCATTGTCAGTCAGGTACAGCTGGCCCTGATTCAGGTCATATATGGGTGTACATTGCTATTTATGACATAGCTGAAGGTGGTGTCATGATTCAGTCTGGACTCAATCTCAGCTACTCTTTACAAAACACCAACGAACCTGAGCACCAATCCCTGTTATACTCTTTTACACACTTAACACCCTACTGATCATTTGTGATCAGGCTACAAAGTATGTCATCATAATATCCTGGCATGTCCAGGGGTCGGTTTCGTGTGTACTCTCCAGTCCAGCTGGTGAATATTGTGATGTTGACTCAATGTCACATCTGCCTCATGTACACAGACAACCCTCTCCTCCTCCTGCCAAACTCAGATATATGTGTGAGATGCACCTATATAGACATACAGGGTGCTGAACTCTCTCGACCCATGACTGGCACAGTCTATCAGGTGGTGAAGGAACCACACACACCACATATCAGTCTCACATATCCTCTAGCGACAGCATTCAAACCACATTATCACACATAGACATACTCGGATGCTGTAAATGAACTCTGCCTAAGCAGCAGAGACCTCCAAAGCAGACACACACACAACTGCTAACCCACTACAATACCCACATATCACATAGTTCACAATGTCAGTGTGCCACACAGTCACTGCCCTTCAGGCTAAACAACACACCTAATGCACTTGTAATAGGCGACACTTATTGTCAGACACACTGACGTACCACTCACCAGCCCAAACAAGGGAATAGTCACTTTGGGCTGTCGGGTGCCAGGATCTGCCACATAACACATGCAGTCAGGTCACTCCAAAGCAAGTACAGGACTGGCACCATCATTGTCCATGCTGGTGCGTAAAACCTCAGACGTTACTCCCTGGACCACATGACATGATACATGCAGGAACACTCTGATCATGTAGCCCAGGCCAGTATGACACTGACCTTGTCTAGCATCTTACACCCACCAGTTATGATGTCACAGTATACAGACAAACATATCACATTTAACAGTTGGCTAACAAATTGGTGTCATTCATAGGGGATACAGTGTCTGTCAGTCTGTGGTGACATGCTCAACATGCCACGCAGCTTCACTATGGACAGCTTGCACCTGTCACCCTTGAACTTTCGCATGCTGGCTAAGGCTCTTGCTACCACCATAGTGCCTTTCTTAAGCAGGGCTCAAAAGACAAACCCACCTCCATAGACATTACAGGTTAAATGAAACTAAGGGTAATGCTGCTCAACACCAGATGTGTTACCGTCATATTGCGGACTCTCCTCAGTATGGAGGATAGCAATATCTGTGCACTAACAGATGCCTGGTTCGGGCTCACTTATGCACAACAGCACTACCAGGTTATGTGTCATACCATGCTTTCTGACCACAAGACTTGGAACAGAAAATACAACTAGGGGGAGTATCCATATACATCACAGATACACACACCTCTGGGTTAGTAGCACTGCACAAAGCATCACAGACCATACATATACAACTACCATTGTGCAAAACTGCCTTTCAGTTTGTTGCCTGCTACAGACCACCCTCCCAAACTCAGGAACCACACTCGGCTTTCAAGGGAACTATGGAGAATATGAAGATCTCCACAAACACCATTCTATTGGGTGACTTCAAATACACAAATATTGACTAGGGATACTACTCAAGCCCCAACACCCTCGCCCAACAGTCACTACAATTTGTAGACTCATATGCTATGGCACAACCAGTCAGCACAGCCACAAGGGGGAATACATATTGGACCTGATCATTACCAACATGGGGACTCTATGTTCCACACTAGCGATATACCCCTCATTGGTAAGGTCAGAACATGCATGTATCTCACTGGGCATACATATACCCTTAACACACCCATCCTGGGTAATCTTGGTGAACATCTCATGAGCCAACGTCTCACTTCACCAAAGCAAGGTGGTATCCTTCAGAGACCCTGAGACAGTGGCAAATACGGCTCAGACTGCTGAATCCTTTACATACACATTCTATGGACACATAGTGGACTGCATGGATTGTGCTATACCAAATAACAACAGGACTCACTCCTCCAATGGCAGGGGACCTGTCTGGTAGACCCCAGCCATTAATAAGCTGTACAACATCAGGAGGAAGCTACTACATGATAGAGCACAATCCCAGACAGGGAAGGCATCTGTGATCTGTACTAGCAGACAGCTATGATCACTTATGAACTCTTCTAAGGGCCACTTCTACCGGACAATTGCACCAGACACATAGGACTATCACACGTCCTTCTTCAATTATGTCAGGAACCTGGGTGGACACTCACTGATATGCTGTGAGTTACTGCATACTGACTAAACTTACCCTGAACCCACTGGCATTGCCAACATCCTGGCAAACAGGTTCTGTGCAGATGTCTCCCCCCCATCCCCCCTAAGGAGCAACTATCCATCCCAACAGAGTGTAACCTCCCTGACATCACACAGTAATGGGTGAGTGCTGCACTCCCCAAAGCGTACATCACAGCATCAATGGGACCAGACGGTGTCCCGGCCTGCATCTTACACGAGCTTCATGACAGACGTAACCCTTACATTACAGCACTGTTCAATATCAGAGTTACTACAGGATATGTACCTAGGGAATGGCGTACAGCGACAGTGGTCCCACTCCACAGAGTTGGTGCCACAACGGACCACAGACAATATTTCCCTATAAGCCTAACTAGCCTGTTCTGCAAAACTATGGAGCGTATTGTCATGGGACTCATAAACATAGACATCGGGAACCTACAGACACTGTGTCCTACACATTTCACCATTGTTGTGGGCAGATCTTGCCTCTTGAACCTGTTTGTATTTTTTAAATGGTTAACAGGTCCATCGACATAGGAACGGTTGTCCACACAGCCTACTTGAACCTTGCAAAGCCCTTCTACACAATAACCCACTGGGCCATTATGCATAGGCTCACCAGCATCGATATGGACACATATCTCACACGATGGATTGCTACCTGGATCAGGGATGGCACCCACATGGTCAGAATTGCAGGTGCCATGTCTGACTATACACCAGTTACACTTGGCATCCCACACAGCTCAATCCTGGGACCTCTCTTGTTCAGTATATATTTGTCTGACGTACAAGCTACCACAGGGGGACTATGGCTGACCATGTTCGCACTTGACTGCAAACTGGGTGCCATAATCAACTCTCCAGCTGCCACATGCATACTCAAACAGGGTCTCACAGAGATGGATGACTGGTGCCTGAGCCATGGCCTACAGATAAATGCCATTAGTTGCATAGTTATCCCCTTTGGGAATAACAACATGCCCACACATTACCACATAGGTAGTACTCCATTACATACGGTAGGAGTTGTTAGGGGTTTGGGGATATGACTTGTTCGTACTGTCACCTTTGACAATCACGTTGCTAAAGTGGTTGGACAGACCTTCTATATAGGTCACCTTATCCCATATGGTTTCACATCTAGATCGAGTGAGGTCATTGTGCCCCTATACTCATCACAACCATGCTTGGTTACAATGCCACATTTGGGGTGTACCTTACCCGACACCTGCAGCAACTGTACTGGCCACAGAAGTTCCTCACCAAGCAGATCTAGGGACTCACACAGATGCCCTGCACAGTTCGGATGCAGTACCTCCAGCTCTACTCAGTCGCTTACCACCTATTCGGATATGATGTGTGCCTGTTGTTTACAGATATACCCAAACCAGAATTACTGGACATGCTCCACCTCAGGATATCCAACTCCCTTGGAGCTACACACTCCAGGGACATATACCTCAGCACAGATTTTAATAGGACATGCTGGAGGGACAGATTCTTATCCCAGAGGCTCCACTCACTCTGGATTGTAATCCCAGTTTCACATAGGCAGAGCCACCCACTGACCACCTACAGGAGACATCTTGACGACTGTATGGGTGATCGTATGTTTACCGCTGGGATATCTTCTGTGTCCCTGTTAGACAGAGGCACACTAGTCTATACGTACATGGGCTATCTTGTGTGACCTACTATTCACATGCACAGTGTAGTAATCCGACAGGGTTGCGAATGGCAAACACACTCTGGCTAGGATTGTACATGCCCTGGGGCAGATAGCCTAGTATCGACCTCTGAACCTATGCTAATGTTCGGGATGCACAATGTTTAGTGCTGATACTGTTTGAAGGTCTTTATCATCTTTGCTTTACCAGTTTCTCTGAACAACTTAGGTATCAGCAGAACATATTTGATTATGACAGGGTTCCACTATATTATATATGTGTCTGTTGTTATATAACTGTGTACACAGGGTGGATTGCTGGATAGTGAGAGGTTCCTGGGTTAACACATGCAACTGCCAGATATGTGTGGCCCACTGCTGTACTCAGACATGGCCTAAGTGTGTGAGCATGCCCAGTTCAGGCTTTCCGTGTTTTGTTGCCTGACATTTGTCTCATTTATTCAAGTGTGTGAGCATGCCCAGTGTGACCTTTCAGTATGTTGCTATCTGAGGTCCACTACATTTGTTGATGTGTGTGAACATGACCAATATTAACATTTATACTGTGTGTGTGTTGGAAGTCGGGTTCTGTTCTTACTGCAGGACTCACCATTGTGTCATAACTTGACAGGGATTATGCTGTGCCTGCAGGGTTTCCATGAGATACTTTGCATAGACTTATCAACATTCCTTCATACAGGCTGACCACTGCAATACTGTCATGGTTTAGTGGTTTAGTACTTTAACTATAGTGCACAGTATCCTAGGTTCGAGGCCCTTCACTGCTTTATATTTTCATACTGAGCAGACCAGACTGCTTAAGGGCCAGTTAAGTAAATATGGGAATGTTGGCTTTTGTTCAGCTATGCCCTAATTAGACCGGGCTTGTCCAACATTGCTCAATATTCACCAACATTGCTGGACGTTGCCCACTATTACTCAACATTGACCACAGTTGTGCTAGTTGGTGTGTGCGATTTTGTTTGCATATACTACATGGTGGTAAATGCTGTTTAGCACTGCTTTATACTGCTTAACACATGGCAATCATGCCTCAGGTGGTGCTGCAGGGCAGCCTATGTCGGATGCACATACTACACTCGGTGTACATGTTTGAAAGCAGGTAGTGTCAACTTAGGCATCCCTTTTACTATATGTGCAAGTCAGAGAGAGGTATCATTTCCAGAGTTCCTTCTGAGCTAGTGTATGTGCTATGTATTGCGTCTTTGCCAAGGCCAAAGCATACTGGGCATGCCTCCTTCTGCCTACTGGGGCAAGCTCAGGTTGTTCCTCCTCCGAGTCACGCTCTGCCTGTGATGGCCTTGGCAATGGTGGGGGGCTGTTTGGCCCAGGCCTATGCTGGTCCTGCTGCAGCTGTTTTCGCAGGATCATATTATGTAGCATAGCACATACCATGACAATTTGGGCTCCACCAGATGTGTCCAGGCACTGGAACTATGACTTGAGCAGCCCAAACACACGCTCGATTACATTACGTGTTTGTGCGTGTGCCTCATTATGGCGCTCCTGTTCAGGTGTGTGTGCATTTCTGATGGGTGTCATCAGCCACGGCTCCAGTGCATATCCAGCATCCCCCACTAGGTGACCATGTAGGATGTCCCCACTGGCAAATTTCTGGTACAGCTGCATCAGATGCCAGATATGGGAATCATGGTAGCTTCCAGGGCAGCCAGCACACACATTCAGTATTATGCCCTGGGCATCACACACAACCTGGCAGTTGATGGAGGGGAAGCCCTTGCGGTTGAAGTAGACCCTACCCTGCTCGCCGGCTGGTGCTTTGATGTGTATGTACGTGCAGTCTATTGCACCCACTACCTCAGGGTATTCAGCTATTTGCTGGAACAGAAGCATATTGCTGGCCAATACCTCACGGGAATTGGGGAAATATACATGATCACCGCCATGTACTGACATGGCATCCAGGAACTGGTGCAGTACCCTGAATGCTGATGTCTGTGATATCCCCATCATATTACCGGTTGGTCTCTGGAAGGTACCTGTTGCTAATATTCTTAGGCCAACACATACCTTGGTTTCCACTTGGATGGGTTCCCCTCTGTTGGTTCTGTGTGTGAGGCGTGGCCTGCACAGCTCAACAATTTGCTGCAGGAGGTCTCTGTCCACTCTATAGCATTCCACTATCTCCAGCTCATGTAGCCCCTGGTAGGTTACCCTGGGCCTGTACACTCTTCTCCTTCTCCTCACTGTGGGTTGTCCAGCAGCATTTCCATTGTCAACACCCTCAGCATGTTGCATATGTCGCCTTATAACAGCAATGGCAGCCCCTAACATTTCTTTGTCTCAGTAAAGCTTTTTCAGTTTTCACTTCTATTAGCTTACTGCAGTGTCTGTTGTGAGAAACATAATGGACAGTTGTTTATAGAGTTTTAAGTGCTAGGCTGGGCTGGGCTAGTGTACTGCCTGTGTAATTGCCTGATTCTGATTGTTTTCACCTGCTAGCTCTGATAGTACTCCCTGGTAGATTCCTACTATTTGTTGTGCTTTCTTTTTCCTTTCTGTTTCCTCGGGGGGGGGGGGCAGTGCCACGCACACAAGTGCAAACACGCTCACAGCAGCAAACACGCGTGCACACATGCTTACACGGACTAAAACTTGCTTATTCAGGTTAAAATGCGTGCACACCAGTGCAAGCATGCTTTCAACTCTTTAAACAGCCTTATACATGCTTACTCCAGCTTAAACGCGTGCAGTCACGCTTACACGCGCACACTCTGTCTTACTCGGGTTTACAGGCGTGCACACGCGCGCATACCTGCTCAGCAAGAAACTTTGGTGTTATCCACAGCATACACCCTCCATTTCTTGCCTTTACCTAGCCTACCTGCTGACACACCTCTTTCCATGATGTGTAAATGACAGCTAACACATGCCACTCTGCTCCAATGAGCTTCACTTCTTTCATACATACCCCACTCATGATGTCACCTGTCTTCTACTCTGTTACTCCCATTATCCTACTCCTACACTCCACTGACTGTGCTCATTTGCTATGTAAACTTGCGATTCACTATCCTAACCCTCCTTTGCATAGGATTGCCTACTAATGCTTGGTTACATCTCTTAGACTGAGCTTCCCCCTTAGCAACCTGTACTCGGTGGCCATGTTGTCTTCAGCCTGCCATTCCCTTGCATTGTACATTAACAATTTAAATAAGATCCACATTTGTGGGTTTTAATTTTTAGTTTTCTGTTTTTTTAGAGCGCAGACCGTTTGTGCGGTGCTGCGCTATGTTTAAACATCAGAAATCGGAGAAAAAAAATAATTATTTATTTTTAATATTGCATCGGGAAACATTGCCAATGGCCGTATATTTGGCCATTGGCATGCTTCCTGCACTGGATGCAACCTTTATTTGGAGCTGTCATGGCTCCATTTTGCTATTTGCAGAACAGTACTCAGTTGTCAACTGAGTACATTTCTGCAAATAACACTGCTCTTACTCGGACAGGTTCGGGTTTCCTGAATCACAAATCTACCTCATTTGCATGCCTTTCGCCTGCAGTTAAGGTAATTTGCATATCCCAGCCCTATCCGTGTAAGAGCCATTTTAGGAGCTCTCTTGCCCCTGCAGGCTGTTCCTGGATCGCTCGTCAGACATGATGGTTGCATGGAGTCTTACTCTACTCTTAGACTCTGTGCAAGCCATCGTGAATCCGGCCCACAGTCAATATGGGCTTAGAATGCCTGCTGAAGTTTTTGGGGAAACCTTCCTTCTCACCTCAGTTAGAATGACTAATAACCACAGTACTGTTGTATCTGGAGCAAAAAATAGCAAAGAAAAATTAATAATTAATAATAAATAAAAAAGTAATGTCTGATTGATTCTCTTATTAAGAAGTGTTCTACAAGTGCTCTGCAAGCTGATAAATGTACTTACTGCTACTTTATAGAATCCACTGTATGTTCTGCATTTGCTGAATTTGTACTTGATATTTACTGAATTGGGAAGGTATTTCTGCATTTGCTGAATTTGTACTTGATATTTACTGAATTGGGTTGAAACACACCGCGCCAAGGCCTTTTAAATTGCTCTGGTGGAAGCGGTGTATATTGTCCCCTATGAGAATTTAGCAGGGGTTACCTGCATAATATGCACACCCTGCTGCAAATTCTTTTGATTATTGATAGAACACGGTTAACAGTAATTACCTAGGGCATAGCTCTCCTTTAATACTGCTACCACATGTAAGGATTTACTTTGCTAACTGAAGCAAGTAATCACTAGAGACTGATAGGTACCCACCTCTAAAGTACCTCCACAGCCAAGCTCATATAATTAACTTACAGCCTATCTATATGGAACCATATAATTATATACATGTAATGATTGCAGCAAATGAACCTTGTCCCTCTAGTTGCCTTACGTAAATGATGCTATTGGGTACTTGGAAAACACAAACAAATGTATGCCATCATCAAATAGTGTACAGTTATCTGCATGTTTAGCGATAGTGTGAACTAAAACCCTGAATTGTGTTATTTTAAATGAACTGTGCTGTTTGTACATTGTGCATTGTATCTGCTATTGTTACTGGATGCAATGATCCTTTTACTGCACTTTATGTTTAACGCTGTGTAACTTTATTCGCCACTATTTCTGAGATACTTATATCCTACTGCTCTGTAGTTTAATTTCTCTTCTTTCTCATTACCTTACTCTGACTCTTAGCCTCCGGCATGCACTATCTCAGCCACTATATACCTGCTATGACACATCTACACTTAACGTCTCCCACTCTATTTAACTCTCTAATCCACCCACACTCAACCATCCTAACCTCCTACACTCTTTCTACTGTAATCTTACTACTTCCACATCATAGTCTAATGCTACCCCTACTCTCTGCTCTTTTTTCCAGCCAGCTCAGTCTAAATACCCTCCTGCCCAGGAAAGAAAGCAACCCAGTGATTGGGAAAATAAGAAAAGTAAAACAAAACAAGCGGAAGTCCTTGTCTCCCAGCAAATGTGCTCTGTGCAAACTTAAGTGCATGTAAGCTCCCTTTGTTTCATTTCTTGGTCTTTTTAAGAAGGGAAATGTTATCTACCTCCCTATCTGTGCTGAACTAAGTGTAATTATGATATTTTAGTTTGAGCCCTACAGCGTGCACAACCGCAATGTTCCCCAATTTTTCACAGTAGGTGGCAGCAAACAGCCACAAAACTTCCCAAACGAGCCTTTACCTAACAACCTACTTAATGCTTTGTACTCCAAGCCATCATTACAGTGCTCTTTCCACAACTACCATTTTACCCTGTTTATTTTTTACAATTTTACTCTAAGTAACATCCTTAAACTCTAGCCTATAAAGATAGTTAAATACATTACTATTTACAGTCACTATCACTATCAGTGCACTGTTCTTGCCTGCAACCACTGATACTTTTTTGGCATTCACCTCTGCTGGGTTGGCCCTGCTCCATTCATCCTGTGGGCTCACTCCGCTCCCCTACCCTACCCCCATTTCCCACCCACCACCACTACCTCTACACTTATAATTATCCATAATCACCTGACTCACCTCCTGGTCCAATCACCTGTCCCCATTAACTTATCAGTACCACCTTCATAAACCCCACACCCCAACCCTCCTCACAAGAACCCTACCTCTACCATTCCTACTTAAATAACAATGCTAATCCTTCTACCATCACTCCTACTTGCCCTTATTTCCCTATCCTTCACCACATCCATACAAATAAGTTTCCACCTAGGCAATACCTCCTTTCACACAACACATACAATAAGAACAAACCACCCCCACATACATTTCAAAATCTGTCCAACACTATTTAACAATAGTATCAACCTACACACTCCAAAGTGCCACCCATTACCAACCATCAATAAAAAAACAGCCTATGTATCCCTCTCTAGCCTAACCTATGCCATCAAACACCTTTTCAAACTCACCAAAATACTCCTTATCGCTGATGATATACATCCAAACCCAGGACCCTCTTTCTCCAATTTCCCCAAAGGATCTCAAACTGATCTACTAATAATTAATATCAACATTAGAAGTATTTCCAAGAAACTCCAAGAACTGCATGCTTTTATTACTCATTACTCTCCTGATATTCTAACTATTACTGAGTCCTGGCTGAAACCACATATCCCTAGCGAAGAAATCCTACCACCAGGTTATAACATCATAAGGCTAGATAGAGCAAATAGGAAAGGCGGTGGAGAAGCAATACTTTACAAAAATGAAATAAACCTAAAACCATTCCATACTCCTCTACCTACATTTCCTTGTGCTGAAATCATAGCCTCTACCATACCATGAAACAAGGATAAAACAATTAACATTCTGTGCTGCTATATCCCTCCTGGAAATAATTCACCAGTCATAGAAGAAATCCTTCAATTGCTTAATTTGCACTCCCCTCAACAAACAATCTTATTAGGTGACCTTAATACTGACTGGCTAGCCTGTAGCTCCAGCAAACCCACTAACAAAATAAATCTCTATGGTTTCACCCAATTAATTCTGGAACCTACCAGAATTGATAAAAGAAACCAAAAACAAACCATTATTGATTGGACACTAGTGAATAACCCCAAACACCACTACCAGACTGGTTGTTTACCAGACGCACTCAGTGACCATCTGCTCACTTTTCTCTTAAGGAAACGCACAACTAGTCAAAAACGCATTACTTATAGACAAATCACAGACGATCGCAACTGTACCACAGACAATCTAAACAGCATTCTAAAGCAATGTATCTGGCAGCCTCTAAAAACCCTTCACCTTGATCAGGCAGTAGACTATTTTAATAACATATTATCTCAGTTCTAAACTCCATTGCACCACAGAGAAAGATCAAAACTAAAACTAACTATGCTCCTTGGTTAAGCAGGGACACAAGAGCCCTACTAAAAACAGAGACAAGGCCTGGAAGAAATGGAAACAAGAAAACACCTGTCATACTAAACACAACTATAACCAACTTAGGAACCTAGCTAAAAAACATACTAAACTAGACAAACAGAACTACTACTTTGATCTCCAAAACAAACAGCCAAATAATCCCCAAAAGTTCTGGCACAGTATCAACTCCCTACTGAAACCAGGTACAATTGCTACCCCCAACCCTACCACCTCCAATTCAAACAATAATGATATAGCTTCCCAGTTTAACTATCATGTCATAAACTCAATCCAAACTCTGTCCAACCAAATACTTAACACTAACAACTCATCAGTCACAACTGCAGGAAACCCTCCCTGAAACACTACTAATATTCCATCTTTCTCTCTCTCTCCCCTGTTCCCACATCTAAAATCAAACAACTCATGCTCTCCCTAAAACCTACTACTCTTGCAGCAGATAGAATACCTGCAAAATTCCTAAAAATTGCAGCAGACTCCCTATCCTACCCAGTCTCAATCCTAATAAACAGGTCCATTCAGGAAGCCTATGTACCTCAACTATGGAAAATATCATACATTATACCTCTGCATAAAGGTGGAAAATCTTATGACTTTTCCAACTACCGGCCTATAGCTATTCTCTCCCCATTATCCAAGCTCTTAGAGAAGTGCATACATTTCCAAGTCATGCAATACTTGAATACAAACAATCTTCTCTCCACCACCCAACACGGATTCCAGCATCACCACAGTACAACTTCTGCCCTTCTCTCCTTTACCAATCAAGTTAACTATCACAGAAACAACAATAACTATGTACCTGCTATCTTTTTGGACCTGTCAAAGGCATTTGACACAGTTTCACATCCAAAACTACTGGATGATCTCCACTCACTATCTTTTACCTCTCCTGCTATCTCCTGGTTCAAAAGTTACTTATCAGACAGAAAATAATCTGTGCAATGGTTAAATCACCTATCACCCCTCTCCCAAACCACATAGGGGTACCACAAGGCTCAATATTAGGCCCACTTCTCTTCTGTATTTTTACAAACAATTTATACACTGCCTCTAAACAAGCCTCACTAATACAGTACGCAGATGACTCTACACTCATCTGTGCAGCCCCATCTGTCAACACTTTGCAAGAGCAAGCCCAAGAGTCATTCTCCACCAATGAAACTTGGATCACCGACATCCAACTCATCCTAAACGCAGCACTACCAGCTGATTTTAAAATAAATAAATAAATATATATATATATATATATATATATATATATATATATATATATATATATAATATTGTTGTAAACCATAAGACAATTTACAAAAATACATTGAAGTTGAATTAAGTTAATAAAATAAATGATTGAGTAAAAAACTTCCCTACATTGTAATAAAACTTAAATAATGTGTAATGAAACTATTATGGAATGATACTATTCTCATCTTAAAGAATTTATTGTTGAGCCGGGAATTAAGATGGCAACTGAGACTTAAGGCCAATTTTCCCCCAGGTCTTAATGAATACATCAGCATTAAGGCTACACTCATTGAGAGAGCAGCAAAGGTTTGAATTATAGCTGAGAATAGTATCATTCCATAATAGTTTCATTATACATTATTTAAGTTTTATTACAATGTAGGGAAGTTTTTTATTCAATCATTTATTTTATTAATTTAATTCAACTTCAATGTATTTTTGTAAATTGTCTTATGGTTTACAACAATATTATATATATATATATTTATTTTAAAATCAGCTGGTAGTGCTGCTTTAAGTTCTTAATTGGTTAGTTAATCAAAGTTATTTATGGCACTATATATAGTAGGTGTAGCACTGTATTGTTTTATCTGATGAAGTCTCATTCTGAGATGAAAGCGCTCATGGTTTGGTGAAGTTATAATAAACTTCAAAAAGATTATTCCTTCTAGCAGTCTGGAACTGTTTTTCATTTATTTAGTTGTTTGTGACTACTTTGACTGACTCATCTGAAACTAACCATTAATAGCAAGGAATGAAAAAATAAGTTAAGGCTGATGGAATATCCTAGATTATGAAAAAACAAAAAGGGTTTGTGCTATAAACATAGAGATAACAATACTCTATAATGTATTTAAAGATAACTGTTATGTTGGTATTTCACACACAGTTACATTATGGTATATACAGTTCAAAGATAAGCAAAGTGTATTAGCAGACGTGATCTAAAACTCTCTTTTCAATCTTTAACTGAATGATTTGCATCTGATGAATGCAGTCTCTCATGTATACAGCAGACATCAAACCATGATAACATTATCAAAGTAGTTTACCTTCTCCTAACTGCATAGCTGGATCTAGCAACTCCATCATATACTGTACTTCCATTATAAGCTCAGGAATACTGCACTGAGCGATAACGTAGGCCATGGCTGGCAAAAAGTCATCAGCCCCATAACATTCATCTGTAGGAAAAAAAAATGAATTATGTCACATGCAGCATCTGCAAAGAATTCTACAGACAGGCATGACATTATGACAAGACCAACAGCTATGTATTTACAACATATACGATATTTGAAAGAAAAGGCAATATTAAGCTAGCACTGAAATTGTATCTGAAATTACTGAGTGGACTAATAGAGAGCTTGGCTGATAAGTAACAAACTAGCAGGATAAATAACTATGGACAGGATAAAGCAAATATTCTCACATTGTAGTGGTTAGTTTGCGTACTTTGTTTCACAAATGTAATCAATACATTTTATATGTAATAAATATTCTAATATCTATTTTCTTTGGAGACATTACGTCTTATTTTGAAAGATGGTAACAAAGCTGACTATAGCATTCAGACAATGGTTTATGTAGTCTGGCACTTTAGCAAAAATGTTTAAGGCTCTGAGATGTTAGTACAAAGCCGTTCTTCTAATATAGGTTTCATTATATCACTCTCTATTCACATAATATGTTACCAAATCAAATCACAGGACATCCTTGTAAAATAATGTTTTATGCTGAGTAGATCCTATCTGATTAAAAAACTAAAAACATAAGCCCAGTATGGGCTAACTGAACAGCCTATGTCTCCACCCTGAGCTCTGTAGTGAATGTATTAAGTAATTTCCAAGGCTGAAAATGCATAAATTAGGACTGAAGTAGTTTACTTCATTTGGTCTTCAACTTGTGGGACTATGGATCTGTATCGGATCTGAGCTGGCAAAAATTACTAGCATCAGTGCTGAGCTCCAGACTCCTCCCCTTACCCATAATACACCTCCACTGCCTTCCATCCCCAGATCTCGTTTGTCGTGATTTGTAAAACATCATGTCTCTAGAGCTCCAGCTAGCAGGGTGATTCTGATTGTAAGTTTTTCTAAATTTTCTGCTACTTTTAGCCGTATCAGGTTAGTAAAGGTACCCTTTCTTCCCTCCCTTTGGTTTGGTGTTGAGTGTAGGTTTGTAGTTTTAGTTAGTTTAGAATAGTTTGTCTGTGGTGCCCCTCCCCCCCCCTTAGTCAGTCCGGTGTTGTGAGTGGGTGTGTTATTAGTCTAAAGAAAGAAAGTTTTTGGTCTGTCTCTTTCTTTTTTTTAAAGCTTCTTGTTTGATAGTATGGCTGAAAAGCTTATCTTTAAGCGCTGCATAGAGTGTGGTCATAAGCTCTCCCCAGTGGATGGCCACACTCTGTGTGTGTTGTGCTTAGGCAAGGCCCACCTTAATGTGGAGTGCTCCATTTGTGTGGGGTTCAACCCTCGAGCTTTGAAGTATAGAAAGGCCAAGTTGGCTCTCAAAGGTCTTCTGCCTGCCACTGATCCTCCTTCCTCATCCTCGGCTTCAGTCACAACTGTTGCTGTGGCTGCCACTCCCACTTCTCTCCCTCTGGCTTCCCCTCCCTCCCAGGCTGGGACTCAAACTCCTGCATCTAAGCCTGTGGTAGAGAAGCAGAAGAGAGGTAGAGAGTGGGAGAGAAAGTAGAAGATGAAGGAAAAGAGGAAGAGGTCCCTGGAACTCTTGTCCCCGAGCAAGTCTGCACGGATCCGTGACTCCCCTCAGCTCCAGTCTCCAAGGTTCTCCCTGGAGCCAAAGGAGGCACATTCAGTCTCCCGTGCCTCAGTTCCCTGACCGACCAGGTCGGAATCTGTAGCTTCATCTTGGTTGATCCATTCTTTATCGGACATGGTTCTGGATAAGATGATGAGGCACTTTATCCATACACAGATCAAGATGGGGGTCTTGCCAGCCTCCCTTCCCTAAGGAAGGGGGAGCTCATTTACCTTTTTTCAGCCCATTTCTCCTTTCCCGATCTGACCTTCGGCTTTGGAGTTCTCGGATCCGAGGTTGGCCTTGATCAGTGGGGTCGGCGCCGACAGTCCTTGCATCCTCGATGCCGACAGCTGCCTGGAGCATCTTGGATCTGACCAGTTCAGATCTGAGCCGCTCTCAGAGCCAGAGTTTGAGTGTCAGATCTGAGGGAGTGGAACCGTCCACTTCGGGTCCGGCTCCGATTCTCGCATTGGATCCAGGCAGACAGGCCTCCTTATTAGCTTCCCAGGAGGTCTGCTTTCATTCTGCATTCAATCTGGTAGAATGGGTCCTCTCCATCAGATCGAGGCCCCTGACCACTCTCTCAGTCTCCGCCCAGACCCCCTCAGCTCTGTCTATGGTCCCCATTGTCTTACCAGAGGGACAGCCTGTGCCTGAAGAGCCCCAGACGGTTCCCCCACAGGAACAAATGGTTTGCGAGTGCTCCCCGGAGAGCCCCACGGGAGATGTGCCTCACAAGCATAGGTGCAAGAAGAGGCACTTGGACTCCCCTAAGTCCCTAACTGAGGACACAGATTTAGATGATGGGGTGGGCTTCCCAAGATTACTTCCCAATGATTTCTTCTTTGGAGACATCATGGAGATCCTGTGTCAGTGGGGAGGTTGGTCTGCCCCCAAGCCCTCTTCTGATGAGTCTGTGTTTCTGGTGGATTTCAGCATGGGCCCATCTACATCTTGGGTGTCCCCTCCCATGGATTCATTAGTGGATTTGATCACTTCGTGGGTGTGGAAGGAACCAAATACCATGGAGCTGATCCCCAAGTGCCTCGATACAGTTCTGAGTCCGCTATTGGCAGGCTTTCCTGGAACAAGGGCTCCCCAGTGGACACCATAGTGGTATCAGCAGCCACGAAGAATGAAATATCTCAGGAAAGTTCCTCGGTCCACCCTCCTGACTGAGAGTCATGGATGATGGACTGCCTAGGGAAGCAGGTGTATGCTTCAGCTACCTTTTCAATAAGATCGCTGAACTACTTGACCCATGTCACGAGACTCTAACGTAAACGTGAAGGAGCTGGAGGAGTCTCCACACAAGTCCATGTCACAGGAGAACAAGGCTTTGTTCTCCATGAAAATGGCCACTCAGAGAGCAGTATCAAATACGTCCATGTGACTCCTCTCCCATGCTATGGAAGGAGGGCTAGGGTGGCTGGGTCTGGTGTGTCCATGAGGAGTAATGCCTGGCTCAGGTTGTGACAATTCACCAAACCTTTTAAGGCGTCCTTTGCTAATGCCCCTTATGACGGCTCAACTCTTTTCGGTAAGACCATCATTGAGACACTAGTCCAGAGTGAGAAGGATGGGAAGACACTGTCTGCCATTGGGATCCACTTCTCTAACCCTCAAAGGTCCTTTTCTCAGAACCAGAGAGGGCAAATGAAGAAGTGGTTCTGGAAGTCTCAGTATTCCTGGGACACTCAGGGCCCTTCTTCCCCTAGAGGCAGAGTGGAACAGAATGAATGCTGGCCCAGAGGCCGAGGGGGTCCATGAAACTTCAGGTCTTGAGACCCATTCTCAGGCAGACCCGGGCAGCAACCCTGAGGGGTTGCTCAGCTGCTCTACTCTGGAGTCAGTCAAGGAATGATTGCCCTTGCACCCAGCAGCATGGGAGTCCATAACAACAGACCGCTGGGTGCTTCAAATCATATCCAGAGGATATTATATCCCCTTCATGAGTTCCCCCACACCTCCCAAACATCTCCTGGACATTCCACCCATGCAAAGGGAGGCAGCAGCACAGGTAATTTCCAAGCTGCTAGGAAAACGAGCCATCAAAACCATCCCCCCAGATCAGTCCGGATCGGGCTTCTACTCCAGTTTCTTTTTGGGGTCAAAGAAAACTGGGGACTTAAGGCCCATCCTGGACCTCTCTACCCTGAACCTGTCAGTTGCCAAAGAAAAGTTCTGGATGGTCGCACTACAGTCCATCATGCCGTACCTGCAAGAGAGCGACTGGATGTGCTTGTAAGATCTCCAGGATGCTTACTATCACATAAAAATGCACAGAAGCTCCAGGAGGTTCCTCCACCTATGGCTAGGGGCCAATCATTATCAATTTTGAGCCCTACCCTTTGGTCTCACCACAGCCACTAGGGTGTTTATCAAAGTGATGATGGTTGTAGCGGCTCACCTGAGGCTTCATGGGATTCAGGTCTATCCGTACCTGGACGATTGACTCCTCATTGCTCCCATCAGGCATCTACTTTCCCAAATCAGGGATTACTTTCTGACACTTGCCCTGAGTTTGGGTATCACCATCAACACAGTCTACTAGAGCCTGTACAGGTGATATATTACATTGGTGCCAGGATAGACACACTACAGTGCAAGGTGTTCCTGACCTCGGAGAGAGTTCAAAACCTCAGGATGCATGTCTCCCTAATTTACCGTTCTCACCTCCCAACAGTGGAATCAGTGTTGAGGGACTTAGGCTTGATGGTGGCGACCATAACTCTCCTTCCATGTGCTCGGCTACACATGTGTCTTCTTCAATGGACTCTAGTGGTTCAGTGGTCCCTGTTGGATTTACCACTAACCTATCCTATCCACCTAAGTCAATTGTGTTGGTCATCCCTCATATGGTAGATGAGCTCTCCAGACATTTTGGAGGGACGATCCTTTATTCCAGCCCCGGCCCAAACCACAGTGACCACAGATGCCTCCCAACTCGGGTGGTGGGGGGCATTGTTCAGGCAGGACAGTCCAAGGCCTGTGGTCCCCCTTAGAGATCAGCTTGCATATCAATGTCTTAGAGATGAGGGTGGTCCTTCTAGCATTGCGGGTCCTTCATGCCTTTCTTTCTCTAGGGACAACTGCCATCCAATCAGACAACATGTCAGTAGTCGGGTATACCAACAAACAGGGAGGGATCAGATTTTATCCCCTTTGTCGCAGGGCCATGAGAGTTTGGGAATGGGTGATCTCCACAGGTCGCTTTCTCATCACAACGCACATTCCGGGATGGTCCAACATTCTAGCGAATAGGCTAAGTCAGACCATTCTAATGCCTTATGAGTGGTCTCTGAATCCATCAGTAGCGGAACAGATCTTCAGCGAGTGAGGTCAACCTTGGTGTGATCTCTTCACATCTCCTTCCAATGCGAAGTGCAGCAGGTTTTTTGCTCTGAACCCCCCGCTGGGAAAGTCCCCCAGAGATGCTCTAGTTCATGCTTGGCCTCCCGGTCTTCTGTATGCTTACCTGCCAGTTCCTCTCATCCTGAGGTTTCTGTAGAAAGCTTGTCAACTGGAGAGCAAGGTGATCCTCATTTCCCCATTCTGACCTCACCAGGTATGGTTTTCCTTCCTTTGGTCTCACCTTCTAGCTCCACCTTGGATCCTAGAATCCATTCAGGATCTGATTTCACACCCATTGGGGGAGCCTCATCAGAGTCTGGACAGCCTGAAGCTCACAGCTTGGCTGCTCCAGTTCCCATGATTGCTAGGACTCCCGGACTTTTCTCCTCAGTTAAGTCTATTTTGGTAGCTGCTCATAAGTCTTCTATCAGAAATATTTATCACAGCAAATGGAAAGAGTTTTCTTTCTGGGCCTCTCAGAGGAGTTTAGATTCTTTTACGGCTCCTATTTCCGCCATTCTTGATTTTCTAGCTGATATTTTCCAGCATGAAGCTAGTTCTTCTACTGTCAAAGTTCAGTTGGCTGCCATTTCTCATTTTCATGTGGTTGAGAATTCTACATCCTTGGCATCTTGTAGATTGTGTAAAGCCTTTATTAAAGGCACATTTTTTGCTACCCCCCCAGTCAAAGATCCTGCCCCCCCCCCCGTGGGACCTTTCTATGGTTCTCCAAGCTCTGGTCACTCCACCTTTCGAGCCTGCTGCAACTGCTTATCTAAAATTTCTGTTGTGGAAAACAGCTTTTCTAGTGGCAATTACCTCTGCTAGAAGGGTTTCGGAACTACAGGCCTTGTCCATAAAATTCCCGTGCATGATTTTTCATAAAGATAGAGTTTCCCTTCGAACCAACCCATCTTTTCTTCCTAAGGTGGTACCATTTAATATCAATCAGACTATAAATTTGCCTGTGTTCTTTCTCAATTTTACCAACAGGATGGAATACAAACTACATATGTTGGATGTTCATAGACAGTTATGATTCTATTTATACAGGACAAAAAAATTTCGTAAATCTGATCAATTGTTTGTTTCATTCTATAGACCCTTTTTGGGCAAACCTATTTCCAAGGTCACTGTAGCTAGATGGATTTCTTCATGCATCCTGCAGGTCTATAAGGACAAAGGCATGTCTCCTCCAGGTCAGGTTAAAGCTCATTCCACTAGGTCCATGGCTACATCTGCAGCTTTCTGATCTAGGGTGTCTTTGGATGACATTTGCTCTGCAGTTACTTGGTCCTCATCTCATACATTTATTTCCCATTACAAATTGGATTTGACATCTAGAAGGAGAGCATCCTTTGGCTTCGCGGTGCTCTGGAATATCCTTCCATGACGGCCTCCCAGGGGTTTAGTAGCTGGAGACTCTGTCTCACAGGTTGAAGACCAAATGAAGTAAACTACTTCAGATAAAGAATTTATGTACTCACCATAATGTTCCATCTAAGTAGTTGTACTTCATTTGTCTTCAATCGTCCCTCTCTCTCCTTCCCCCGGACCTTGGCGCATGTTCAGCCTACAGGCTGTAGTATAGGTCACAAGTATGTTATCAGGTCGGGTTCTAAGTATAAGTTCTGCAAACTCGATCTGGGGATGCAAGGCAGTGGTGGCATATTATGGGTAAGGGGAGGAGTCTGGAGCTTGGAGCTGATGCTAGTAATTTTTGCCGGCTTGTATCCGATATGGATCTGTATTCCCACAGGTTGAAGACAAATGAAGTACAACTATGCAGATGGAACGTTATGGTGAGTACATAACTTCTTTTTCTTCAATATGAAAATGCCAAATTAACTATGTAAAATTGTCTATTACAGTTCACTGTTGTAGAGGCACAGTCAAAAGTCTAGCCTGTATGCAGGCCAGCAGTGACACAAAATTTCGTTTTTGAATTGGTTGGTAGTGGAGATGTACAGGGCTGTCTTAACAGTCTTATTGGCCCCTGGGTAAAGCAGTGCACTGGGGCCCCTACTCACACAACCACTCATAGGATTAAAAATGAAAATGGCTGATAAAATGAAATATATATTTATTGATACTTCCAACAAAATCAGTGTTAAAATATTAAAAGACATGCTGTACAGCAAAGATTAGTCAATATAGACATTTGAAAAATATGAGTCTTGAAAAACACAAAAAACTTCAACAAATTAATGATACTACAACTAGTAAACCATACAGGCACAAATGGCACTGCATGAAATTATTATGAAATATTTATTATTAATCAAGTGTTCAACAAACGTTTGTGAAATTTCTTTACACAGAATTGCTTTATAATTGACTTGAAGTCAATGTTCTTGAGGATGTCATTTTATATACACATAAGTGAATGCCAGTTTAAATGTTGCTGCCCCATTGTGCTGCAAAGCTGATTTTTTATAAGTTTCAGTCTTGAAAATGAATGTTCTCATGGACAGTTGGTAACCATCATACACATGAATGCTCTAAGCACAATTTCAACATTGGGAAACACAGATTTCAAGTTGTCTGGAATTATTTTTCTGTACAATGCTGGGAGACTCTCACAATTTTCAACAACAACCATGTAGTGCTTGAAATGAAGACATTCATTTAAAAGGTCATCATAACCAAGATCTTTGTGATACATATTATCCAGATTTTCACACTTTTCGTTTAGCTCATCAAAACCAATTGTTTTCAATTTACTGAAGAAGGAACACAGATTCCCAATCAATGAATAAGCTTCTGCATGTTTTGTCACCTCAAAGATAAGAGAGTCTAGAACATAAAGGAATGTTTCTACCTTACACTCTTCGCTTTTAGTAAGAAGTACCTCTTTTTCTGATCTGTCATATCTAGTTAGAAGTGCACTTTGCTTTCATTCCCATTTTTTCACATAGCTAAAATCTGAATCTGGACACCAACACCTGGCTTTTAATTCATATTCACTGAATTTTTCTCTAATTTCCTGACGATAGGTTTTCGGAGACTCAGAAAGATTCATAGCACTTAATACAATCAATAATACTTCCACCTACAAAAATAATTATCAAGAAACTGAACACACTAATGTTAAATTTCTTATGGGCACCTAATAGACCTAGGATTGCATTAAAGAAACATACTAATAGCTGGTCTCAAGGGGGTATTTCTTTTCCAGACTTTAATTTATATACTATCTCTTCTATTGTAAAAGTTATTACTTTATTAATAGATCAGTCATATGTCACAAAATGGAAAGATTATTGGGAGCTAATTAGTATACACTTCATGAAAATCTCCTTAACACATAAAAATATGATTGTAAATAACTCCATGTTATGGTTACTAAAGGAATTTTGTACTTCACCTATTACACCTAAACATATGGTTTGTTACCCATTAAATATTATTATTAGTTATCGTAACTTTATATTCATGCACCCTAAGTATAGGGAATGCAATTTTATTGTATTTCCTATAATGTATACTCAGGGAATGCTTTTGTCATCTACTTCTGAAGGAACTCATTTAGCTATAGATAATGATCTAAAGTACTGGTATCAGTTGATATCTGATAATAAAGTTAAAAATCTAGATTTCTTAAAACAAGAATTTGATCTAAGAGAAACTTGCTGGTTAGAGGTTCAGACCTTTAGACAACATCTCATTAATAAAATAGATTTAATGTCTATAACTGTTAAAGAATCTATTCCAACACTGATTGATTACTTGATATTAAATTTACAACATAAAGTTTCTGATAAAGGTAAACTTTCATACATACATAAAGTTATCAGACAAGAAACTTTTTACAGTGTAGATTCATACTGGAATTATTTCACTTCTATTAATGGGGACCCACCAAATCAACAAGATAAACAATATATATTGGAATCTGCTTATAGAACTACGTCTTCCATTGTCTGGAGACTTTATACATGGAAATTTTTACATAGATCTTTTTATACACCTTTGATGATGAATAAAATAAATAATAAAGATAATCTATGTAAGAGATGTAATGTAGAAATTAATGCTGACTGGGCTCATATGTTTTATGACTGTATAAAATTGAAAGAATACTGGAAGTCAATTAATGAATTTTTGCAGGCTTGTTTTACAGATAATTTCATTATTTCTAAATCTCTTATATTATTCAACACACCTGTACCTCAAAGTGTTAAAAAGGTTAAGCTTCCCTTGTTATGGTCTATTCTAGCAGTGGCTAGGAAAATAATAACTAGAAATTGGATTTCAGATACACCTCCTTCGTTCAATGAATTTAAAAATGTTATGAATATAGTGTGCTATATGGAAATAAACACAATTAGGACTAGAACAAACAGAAAAACATCTTATTTTATTGTATGGGATAATTTACAAAATTTGTTAAAAAAATTTTAATTTCAATAGCATGGTATTTTAGTTTAATTAATTGATCTGATTGTAGTGGATGTCTTTGTAAATACTTTAGTTGTTTTGTTGAATATTACAATAATATCTATTTTTAATTACTTGTATAAAATTGTTATGATATTTCTCTTATATGTTAAAACAATAAACCTGTTTTGAAAAAAAAAAAGAAAGATTCATAGCAACAAGTATGTTGTTTTGTTCACTCCTTCAAGAATGTCATTCCAAAGAATTGTCAGAAAGATAGTTTCCAGGTTCTCCATTTTCTCGCTCAATCCTTCTGTCTCTAGCTTGTCAGCTGATACAGAATCCAGTATGTTTAATTTTCTCGAGCCTCCCATACAGAGCATGAACAGCATCAAAATGTGATGACCATCTCTTGTCAGACAGATGCTTGACCACAACATCTTTTCTTAAAGATGATGCCAGAACATTACATCAATGTGTAGAAGCAGAGAAAAAGGAATACAGACACTGAACAAAGTCAAAGAATTTTACAGTCTGTAGAAAACACTCTGCCACTTTTACTCCCACCAAGTTCAGGCTCTGTCCAGCACAGGGGACATAGATGGAAAACTCATTCAGTTAATGAATCCCTGCTTACAATCCAGTATAGCAGCCAGACATATTTGAGGCATTATCATATGACTTACCATGGCAGTTTGCTAGTGGATTTTTGTTTTCATTAAGGAAATCTACAACAATGTCTTCTAAATTCTTTGCTCTGTGAGAAAAGATGGGGATGAAACATTATACAGGCTCACATCCTCGAATGTACCGGGCAGTAACTGTCAGTTGATCAGTGTGTGAGATGTCTGGAGTGGAATCCACATTTATTGAGTAATACTTCAACTCTCTTACTTCTTCAAAAATAGCACAAAAGCATGATGTCCCATTAATTCAATAAATTCCTTCAAAATGTTTGCTGATAAATATGATGAATTCGCTTTTCCACAATTCCCATTCAGTTTGGGATGTTCTTCCAAAAAGGGTCAAATTCACTCAATAGTTCTTGAATACCTAAATAGTTTCCAAATTTTGCTGACCAAATAATTTGATTTTCTCCACAAAATGGCAAGCCTCTAGAGGCAAGAAGGCAAATTACAGAAACCACATGTCAACACTTTATTCCAGTACTCCTGCTCTGAACGATAATGTTCAAGTAACAAAGAATCTACACTTTCATTTTCCTTATGCCAGATCAAATATGCTGTCATTCACTTACAATGTTCTTCTCCGTTTTCATGTTCTACAATAACATTGCTGTGTTTCCAGTCATTGAATCCTTATATAGCAAAGGGAGACTCTGTCTTGGACAACAGATGACATACAAAGCAGTATAAATGACATTGGGACAGTGAATAGAGTAGCCATTCATGTTTTAAACACTCATTCTGCAGTTGATGTTTGAACACATTCTTTGATAAATACTTTGCCTGAGTATTCTCTCCTCCAGCTCCTTTATACACTCTGCGTGAGTTTGAAAAGTTGATATCATCATTCTGACATGATGACGCCCATGCAGTAATTCACTGTCTTAGAATCTTTAAGGTTCCATAGCCCTGAATCTGTGTCTTGGATCCCAAACTCCTTTACTGTTACAAATTTGGATATTTCCTCTTGTGAAATATCCCCAGCAGTTGGAACAGGTAATGGTATGTCTGCTGGAACTGAATGAATGAATGCAGGAGTGGATGTAGATGTGGATGCTATATTTGAAGGAGCAGTATTAGTGGCTGACGACGTTGCACTTGGCTTCAACCAGGATGTTAATTTTGGAAGTTTGTACATTTTCTCCTTCTCCTCTACAGCTCTTTTCCTCTTCTGCACTCCACTCAAAACACTTGATTTGTTTCATTTCTGCTCAAAGAGTTATTCACCAATATTTGAAAAACAAAAAAAATTAAAACATGGTTCAGTGCAGTTTCAGCTGTAGAAAATTTAGGTCAACGAGAAAAGTAAACACCTTCAAAACATATGTACAGCAGTGGTTCACTACTACGACTACCTACAAATAGGACCGATCCACATATACAACCACAAAAATTGCTGCACTTGTTAAAAATTTATAATCAATATCTAAATATATATATATATATATATATATATATATATATATATATATATATATATATATGTGTGTGTGTGTGTGTGTGTGTGATTTTAAAGGAGTGGCAAAGGTAATTCAGTTCATGGCTCATGTACAGTAGAGAGTCTATTATCCGAACTAATTGGGACCTAGAGTAGTTTGGATAATCAAACTGCTCAGATAATCAAACAAATAATTGAACTGGATAAAAAAACATATCAGTAATCCATCCATATACTGTAGGAGTAGAACCCATAGCCTTCTGCATCAAAAGCAAGTACACTACCTGTCCTGCTATTAACAATGCTTCTAAACACTTGAGCACAATATTGGTATCATTTGGTAACCAACAGTTACATGTTGCAAACAGACTTGGCTTAAGTAGCACTAAACTTCTCTTCCCCTGAAGCTCTCAGCTCCTTGTAAAATGCACTTGCCACTCACTTTCTTGTAAAATGCACTTGCCACTCAACCATATCGCTCAACTTTGTAGAATAGGAACTCTGGAAAAAGCCAACATTTATGGGGGTGGGGTGGGGTGGAGAAGACAAAGGCCCAAAACCAAGGACACATTTTAAATATTGCTTGTATAATCTTAGAAAGTTGCTAGAACAAAAGGTTTTGTGCTACCATGCATTTCTGAAAGACAGGAAGACTGAAACTGAAATAGCTGTCATTACTGTGTTTAGTGAATTCAGTCCTTACTGATTTGCAAAAAAACACAAATGTTAAGAGGAACAGACCAAATGTATGAGCCAAAAATTCCAGATATTCTGTGAAAATCTAGACAGTTAAGAGCTATGCAGTCAATTCCTTAAAACAAGTGGGGGTAGGGGTAGAGAATTCAGGGTCTTATACCTAAGTTACAGGGTTTGAGCCTGAGCATAGTAACACTAACCCCAAGTTATCTCTAATTGAGGTATTCTACACATACACATAAACACACACACACACACACACACACACACACACACACACACACACACACACACACACACACACACGCACACACACACAAATCCAGACGGCACTTGCTGAGGAACTGTGGAAGCAGCACACAATCCAGATGAGACTTCCTTCGTGAAGTGGAACTGTCGAGGCAGCAATGGATGGAATGTTAATTTCCATGTAGTAGGAAGAACAGAGGAGGCATGTATAGATGCAACTTTTAGGAAGGCTACCACTGCATTTGGATAATTGATATTTTAGGAAGGCTGCATTCGGCAATTGATGTTTTGGATGATCACCGCTCAGCTGTATAATACTTTCTAATATTTATAATTTTCATATTTCTTCAAATATTTATAATTTAGTATAGTGTAGTAATTATTTATTTATTGACAGCAAGTCACAAAATACATAAATTAGCATGGGGCCCTTATGTTAGTGGGGCCCCCAGGCAACTGTCCAGTGTGCCCATGTGTTAAGACAGCACTGGGGGTGTAAAGTGTTTTTCTATGATAGCTAAGTCATTGGTGAGTTACTGATCTCTAATTGATGCCACCCATCAAGAAATGATTTTCATAATCATCCATGAGACTATCAGTCAGATCATTTGACCATCAGACCATCGCTACCTGTACATGCAGCAGAAACTATTACTAAACCTTATCTTTCTTTGCAGCACCCACTTTATACACACACACATGTATTCATGTACACACACACACACACACACACACACACACACACACACACACACACACACACACACACACACACACACACACACACACACACACACACACACACACACACACACACACACACACACACACACACTGTAAGGACCTGGTGGATAAAAAATTCCCACTGCCTTTTTCCAGGTTGATGATATGTCACCCTCTCTGTGGGTTCCATTGAAAGTCTGGACAATATATGATCATGTTTCTTGGACTCATTACAGTAATTTACAATGGAATTCCTGGAACAGCCCCGCTTACTAGCACTATTCCCCAAATAAGTGACCTTTGGCTTTTTAATGATTTTATTTTAATTATCTGTCATCAGATTCGTGGCTTGGTCATTGGAGAGTGTCTTCAGACACAGATCTGGCACACAAGTCAGGTACAGTGCAAAGGTGCTATATAGGATTGAAGTACCAAGTATAAAATGCAATGCAAATCAAATCAAAGTGGAGTGATGCAACAGTAAAAAAGCAAAGTCAAGTGTGTAGGTTACGGTCTAGATTAATCTTTACTGGGTTAGTAAGATAAGAATATTAAATAATGATCATAAAGATGTACAGATATACAGCTACAGCAAAGTGCTATGGACAATAATATCAAATTATCTGTTGAAATGAGGCAGTCTGAGACAGACTGGGGAGAGAATGAACATGGAAGACACAGAGTTAGGTGGAATGGTGAGAATAAGGACAGGGAAAGAGAGCCCTTGAATAAATGGTGATGTTTTTAGGAATGAGTGGTAGAAGGGGAAGAGTACAGGATGAACCAAGGCAGGGAAAGAGTGGGGATTCTTACTCTACTGGTACATGAACCGATATTTCTTTACAAGCATCAAAGCATTACAAGACCAGACAAATAAAAATAACTACAAACTTTTCCAAGTAAAGGCAATGTTTTCATTTCTGCATGGTGGCAAACATCCTGCATGAAAAGACACTTCCCTCCCACTATTTTGCTGTTTAGATATTCACTCCCTGATGTTACATAACTACAGAACTAAAGAAAATACTAGGTTCTTTGATAAAACCATTTTTACTACAAAGTCATAGGACCTCATTGGGATATATTAATAGCATAGGTCTGAAAGTATGGATGAGGGTATGCTGCCTTCCTTCAAAATAAAGTTTTCTTGCATTTATGTTATGAGGCTATAATGATTCCTTCTAGAGCAGTACTATTATGTCATAAATTAAATGTTACACCTAGGGAACTCACAGATGCATAAAAATAGGCCCCGAGATACATTTAAAGGAAAACTCCAACTTAAATCTCAGAAATATTGTTTTTATTTTTTCTTGTTAATCTGTGTTATGGTTGTGCAACAAAATCACATTAAATGCTTTTTACTATATTTGAAAGTGTTTTTTTCCCTACAAAATGGATATTATGATGCCTACCATCCTAAAGTGAACTTGTGTTACAGCTTTTCATTTTGGTTCCCCTTTTAAGTCTCTTTTTTCTGAGACATGCTGGACATAAAGAAGCAATGTGTTTTTGCTCCATTTTGGATAGAATAGTATTCATCTAAACCACAGGATCCTTTTATAGCATTCATAACATGGCTGATTTCATTTTCCCAGAATTAACCTCATTTGTGATGCTGTTAGATTTCACAATTGTTTTAAAGGCTCAGCAAAATATGACAGTTAAATAATAATGTTTTCTAAGGCTGACAATTTGTAGTCCTGCAAGACTGATAACCCCCCATGCACTTCTTAGGTATGAAAGTTATCAGTCTAATGCACAAATCATGTTTGATTATGTGTAACTGACAGCTGCTACTTCAAAGAGCTTGTGAAGAGCATGCAAACTATTTATGTTAATCCTTAGTGTCTGCAGTGGGAAGATGTGCATTTTAATCTTGAATGTTGTAGTGCAAAATAATTTTCCTCTTATGACTCTGTGGTCTTACAATGCAACACTTTCTTGTTGGAATACTGCAAAACTAGGACAACATCTATTCTTCAACTTGAATGTTATGATACTATTGCTTCTCTTACAGAAGCACAATGTCTTCTTGAATTACATTTCCTATTTTTTATTGTATTTCTTTCCATTTGATTAGTATCATTCTAACTATAGTTACTGTATGAAAAACAGTACTTTTTCTGTGTGCTGTTCAGTGTTGAGTGTTGTGGGAATCTATGAATTGATGATATGCAAACTCACTTTCAAGTTCCACAAAGTGAAACTTTGCTAAGTGGATATCACTTTACTCACTTCTTTGAGTGTCAGGAGTTTTCATCAGTAAAGTTACACTTTTGTGTTAACTAACATCACATAACTGTATTTATCAGCTATAGAAAAAAATCCATTCCCTCTCCCACTCAGTTGCAAGATTGGAAAGTAGTCAGACTTGTTCTGTCAAGAATGAAATAAACTTCACATTTCAATGTGTTAAAAAGGTAAAACGTGTAGTTACATAATCCAAATTTTAATTTTCCAAAAATGAGAACATTTGCCAGTCTACCTAATCAGCATTGCAGTGAAGTTCATCCTTGCTCCTAACATAAAGATGTCTTCAATAACTATCTTTTATGAAAAGCAGTTTCTCTTTAGCTGTTTATAACTCTTTGTTGATCTCAGCATGATAGTCTTATAACATGATATTGTGGGTGGCAACTAACTTTAAAACTACAAAATTTCTATTGTCTAGTCAAGGTCATGCTGGTTGTGAAAAATTCCTCTCTAAAAAAAATATGAGATTTAAATGGGGAGGAATGATCTATGACAGGGAAACAGGTGGAAAAGAAACAATCTGAAAAGTGCTAAAAAAGCTTCCTGAGCAGTACGTCTGATGATTCTATAAGGACAAAAATAACTGGCATAAAGTTAGCAATGTTAGAAGCTTCAGTGCAGCAAAAATTGTTTTTCACACAGCAGAATGTCTCAAATGTGAGAGGGAAAGAAACTGTGGCTGTCATCTTTTCTTGTAAATATGATATTTGGTATATTTAGAGATGGCACATTTTTGTATGAGTGATATATCATGTACGTGGTAAGGCAGAGTCCTCTCCATACAGAAATGTGAACCCCTGCACCCATCTCAGCATCTAAATATAGATTCATAATTTCATAGATTAGTATTAGGCTAATCTGAGGGCCATTTTAAGCCTACCCAATTACTCCATGTGAGAATCAAACCCTGCACCTTGCATCTGTAAGGCAAACACCTTAACCATTAGACCAACAATATAATCAGCTAGGAGGTCACTACATGTTGGAGGAAAAATATACTTTCCCAATGCAGTAATTTTGGAGTACTAGAATACACATTCCAAAATACAGACACACACACACACACACACACACACACACACACACACACACACACACACACACACACACACACACACACACACACACATACACACACACAAAAGCACATACACAAGCACACACATAAGCACACACACTCTAGTCCATAGCCTGCATGCAAGAACGTTAAGTCTTTTAATCAGGTTTCAAACATGTTTCCCTTAATTTGGTGAAATGATCCACATTTGAAATGGCAGCCTTTGCATAGCTGAGTTATACTGTAGTGACATTTGCTGACAGTTCCTTCAATAAAAAGAATGGCGCACTGTATACCTACAGGTAGGCTTGTGCCAGCAGCGTAAAATGGGTAGTCTTTGTGGTGTACCTTGCTGATGCATTTGCCCCTCTCTTGTCCTTCCTCCACATTTCCCATCTATTTGTGGTATGCCTCACTGATGCATTTGCCCCTCTCTTGTCCTTCCTCCACATTTCTCATCTATTTGTGGTATGCCTGGCTGATGGATTTGCCCCTCTTTTTTCCTTCCTCCACATTTCTCATCTATTTGTGGTATGCCTGGCTGATGGATTTGCCCCTCTTTTTTCCTTCCTCCACATTTCTCATCTATTTGTGGTGTGCCTGGCTGATACATTTGCCTGTCTTTTGTCCTTCATCTACATTTTGCATCTCTTTCTCACAGTTTTGAAGGAAGGAGCTGACAGTCTGTTTAAGTAGTCTGTTAACCTGTTCTATACGGCCATCTTTCTTTTCATAAAGTAGTATTTCTTTGCACCTGTACTGAAGCTATTCTGATTAATTTTCCGTCCTACTTATTCCATCTGTCTTTCTTCTTTAGAGCTATTCCCTCATACCCTCTTTTGGTTAATTTGTGGGGCTACATTATATATTTCTTCTTTCCCTGATAAGCTCCTCCATTGCTTGTCGTTAATCCTGTTTTTGTTTTATCCACAAGTCAGTTGAACCAGTTCCCAATGCCATATGTTTGCAGTGAACAAACTAAGGAGTAGTGGCCAACATACAGTCCCTTGTGACCACCTGCTAGATACATCCCTGTCACATGACAGCATCTTTTTTACAAGCACATTCTGTGCTTTGATTTGTTGCCATTTCTATTCTCCACCAAACTATTTTACCTACTACCGTATATCCGATAATTGGAAAAAAACATCATGCTATAGTTTTACCTTTCCTATGTGTTGTTTTTATTTTTAAATAACCAGTTGAACTGATCCATAGAACCCATTTTCAGGCATGAGCTGCAATGCTGTGGTCAAGGTAATGGTGTGTGCATGTAGAATTTACAGCCTCAATTAAACATAATGTTAGGGAGGATACCGCCGCACAGCACAACTCAGAGATGTTCCTCATAGATGCCACAGTAAAATACATAGAAAGTGGGAACAGACCTAGAGACATATTCCAGAGTATGAATTGAATAACTTTAATACTACATTAATTTTATAGACAATCAAATAATGCATAAATATGTGCTTTTATGCAGGCTTGGTATCCCTGGTAATCAGTAACACTGCCAGGTATTTGTCGGAGATCACACCAGTGATACCTACAGATATCTGATATTGCCTGTGCGTATTTACATAAATACTTCCAAAACCATGGTAAATACAATCTATTGAAAGATTTCATCTTAAAGCTTGCATGATGGGCAACACAAATGCAATGATACTTCTCTCTCCTTCACTCTTGATATAGTTCCTTGTCTTTTGCACAGGCCCTTTTTGCAGTGGCTGACCTACTAACCATTGAGATTTAATGGGTCTTGTATACTTATGACATCCGTAATTATTCACCAAGATTTCATTGATTCTGCTGCTGAATTATTGAAATGTATATTTTATGCTTGTTACTGTTTCAATGCAATTCTGGTGTTATCATATTTAAAATGAGCCATTTCATGTCTGTTGTACCTTTCCATTAAATAAATATGTATTTGTAGCAAAAACCTCTAGGATCTGCTTACTAAAAGAAGCATGGACCACAGAAAGGAAACACTTTAATAAAAAAAGAAAAATACTGTCACTATTAATTCAAATGACGTAAACAAAGAATGCAAAAATAATCACAAGATCTGACGTTGCTCATTCATCCCATCAAGTGCTGTCGATAATGTGAACAGGAACAGAGATAAAAATGTACACTACCATTTTAGATTCAAATCCTGACTATCTTTCAGATAAGACTCGAGGCATGAAAAGAAATACAGTAAACAATAAACTATATAAATATATTTCTTTGTGCCTTTTCCATTCCTCATGCAGTTACATACAGGAGTTGCATTTCTTTTTCTATTATCTGGTATCGCCAGTACAAAAACAGCATGACTCTTACATTTGGGTAACATACTCCATTTATTCTTATTACCTGAGCTGCCTCTGAGTGCATCATATATCAGCTTACAAGCTTGTAGCAATAGTAGGACCTTGTCAGTAGGAGAGTAAATTTTCAGCATTGTCATGAATTTCTGCTTTATCTTCTCAATTTCTGCATTTTTAGGCAAATTTGCCTGGACATTGAATGCCTGTGTTCCTCGTTGCTTCACTATCTTGTACTGTTCTTTTATTTGCACAAGGGAACCATCTCTTGTAAAGAAAGCCTTCATATGTGTGTCGATATGAGGCTTCAGTGGTTTTAGTATGCATTTATGCATTGCTTTTTCCAGAACATAATCTGTAAATAAAATAAATTATATGATTTGTTTTAGTTATATTCAAAATATTTGCTTATTGTCATATTTTTTAGCAGGACTATTTCTTTTTTGCATTTCATTGTTTTTGTGTCATCTAAAACCCATGTCATGAAGTATTGTTCCCTTGACTGTTCTGTTTATTATTAGTAGAAAACATTTAATTCAAAAAGTAACTATTAATAGAAAACATTTCTTTCAGAAAGTAATACAATGATAACCAATAGACCTCAAAATATTCAAAGAGTACTTTATGTTATATTACATTACATTATTATCTTGTTGGAGGAAGAGAATAATACATCTGGGTAGTCTGTCCTTTACATTCCATAGCCAAATTCCTTACCTCAAACATATACCTGTTGTATCCTGTCTTCCACGCACGTGAAAGACTTACTGTCTATTCAGGCAAGTATTAAAAAATGCTTCCACACATCTACATTAAAATTCCATCCCACAATGTGCAGATGATACCCACTTCTACTCTTCTAACCTTACTGGTTAAGAGAATCCCTTTGTGCATACTGTTTAATGTTTTAAAAGGCAAGTCATGTTTCCCATCCCTTTGTGCTTTTAAACTAAATATTTCTAGTGCACTCAGCCTATCCTTGTGCTCCATCATACACAAAACATAAACACATTGGAATTTTCATATCTACTCTCCCCAAAGATGCAGTTTCTTTTTTCTTATCTGTCCTCCAAAACTGAACACAGTACTAGAGAAAATGTTTAACATATGATATAGGCAAAGAGGTCTTCACTCAAAGTAGTCAGTCACCCCCACTGCCATATCCTTTCCTTCATCAACCAAAAAGAGTTACACCTCCAGCTAATACTTTCTCCAAGGATTATCACAACCCAGATACAGCATCCTGCATTTGTTCAAACTAAAACATAGCTGCAATCTCTTAGCCAAGATAAATAATCTCAGCAAATCCCTTTATAACCCTACAAACTAAACTAACACTCTCTGAGGAAGAAAGATACACATACATATACATATAAATTGGCATACATAACTAGCAGGGTATGTGGGGCACAGCCTCCCCAAATGGGGGTTCAGGGCCTTGCTCCATTGCAAAAACAAAGAACATTTTTTTTTTATTTTAAATGCACATTTCCTAATGTTCATAGGTTCATACTAGGCTATCGGCCGTAGGGCCTATACAAGCCTAGCCATAACAATTCCCTGGCTATGTCTTCCCACACTATTTACTTCCCTGGACCCCTGTCAATCAGGGTGGCTGACATGTTCCCTGGGGTGAATTTCCTTTCTCCCATCCAGTCATCAATGTTTCTTTTGAAGAGGGCCAAAGAGGTGCTCTGCTTGACATGTATGGGCAGTCTATTCCAGAGTCTGAGGAATCTCTGGGTCAGGAACCTATCCCTCTAGCATGTTTTGTTTATTGTGATGACAAGGTTTAGATCCCTGGAGTGTGAGGCTCTGAGGGACTGGGATTTCTTTAAGTGTAGCATGTCCAACAGCTCTGGGTTTGACATGGCCTTTTATGTTAAGCAGAGATTGCCTCGGAGTAGACGATATGCGACAGAGTATAGCTGGAGTTTTTTAAGGTGGTCAGCATAGGGCATCTGCTTTAGGCCTGTGATTCTTTTAGTGAGGTATTTCTGTGGCCTTTCCAGTTGTTGCAGATGTCTTGAGAGGTACATACCAAATGGGGCGTTGTATTCTATAATGGGTCTAATGAGGGATGAGTACAGTGGGACAATGACCTCCTTTTTTCTGGATGAAAAGCCCTTAGTGATGAGGTGTGCCACATAGAAGGATTTCTTGACTGTTGTGGCGATGTGGTTATTGAAGGTGAGACCACTGTCCACCTGTGTCCCTAAGTCCCTTATCACACTTTCAGTGTTTAGTGTACTGTCACCTATGTGGTAATTCACGGGTACATGTTTTTTACCAAAGGGGATAACTATACATTTCTTGGCATTGAGTTTGAGCCCATGGCTCTGGCACCAAGCATCTGTTTCTGTAAGTTCCTTTTGTAGAGTATCGACATAATTTGGGGATTCAATAATGGCTCCCAGTTTGTAGTCATCTGCAAACTTTGTTAGTCAGAGTCCCTTAGTGTTGGCCTGTACTTCAGAGAAGTAGATGCTAAACAAGAGAGGTCCAAGGACTGAACTCTGAGGTACTCCACTTGTCACTTGTCTGGAGCTGGATTTGGAGTCAGCTACTTTTACAGTGTGGGTTCTGTCAGTAAGCCAGTTGGCAACCCATTGAGTGACGTAGGGATTAATGCCCAGCTTAGTAAGTTTGTCTATGATTCCAGTGTAGGGGATGGTGTCAAACACCTTGGCGAGGTCCAGATAGGCTGTGTGGACTGCCTTACCCTTGTCCACAGCTCTGGAGACTGACTCAAAGAAGTCAGTCAGGTTCAGGAGACAAGATCGGCCCTTCTCAAACCCAAACTGAGTGGGGTCCAGTGTTTTAAGGTTGCCAATGTCTTTGTTTATAAGTTCCATGATAATACGTTCCATGGCCTTGCAGATCAGGCTCATCAAACTGATGGGGCGGTAGTTCCCGATCCCCCCTTGTGGAGTAGGATAACTGTAGCTGTGTACCACTCAGTGGGCATGAAGCCTGAGGTGAGGGTATGATTAAACATGACACTTAGATGAGGTGCCAGTTCATTTTGTAGTTCATGCAGTACACAGCCTGGGATGTCATCTGGTCCTATAGATGCTGTATTCTTAGCTTTGGAGAGTGCATTTTTTAACTGTGTGGCCGTTATTACTGGAATTTGGAAATCTTCCGCTATTGAGATGGGCCATTTAGGGGGTGAGAAGGGGGGTGAATTTGACACTGAATCGATCTGCCAGGATATTGGCAATATCCTTGGGATCAGTATATTTAATGCCATTCTGTTGTAGCTCAGAGCAGATCTGAGCATTGCCATTTAGATTCTTGACATAGTTATAGAATGCCTTGTGGTTGTCTTTGGAACCTTTGGCAATTTTATTTTCATAACTAGCTTTGGAGGATTTTATGAGGGATCTCAGCTTCTTACTGAGGCTGTAAGGGAGTTTTTTGCATCCTGAGATTTTCCTCTTTTCTGCAACAGTTTCTTCCTTTTGTTGTAAAGTTTGTTTATGGCAGGGGACCACCAGATTGGCTTCCTTTTTCTGGAGGAGAGCATCTTGGTTTTATTTGGGATGGCACGATTCATGCATGAGTGGATGTGCTCGTACAGTGCCTTACTGTAGGACTCAGCAGTCAAACTTTCAGTTCCTGTCTGCATGGGTATCATGAAGTTTGTAACTTCTGACTTGAGTAGCATGAAGTTGGCTTTGGAGAAGTTTTTTATGGAGGTTTCCTTACTGGGGGGTGGGGGTGGGATGTGGATGTTAAGGGTGATTAGCTTATGGTCTGTCCTGACCAACGAGGGGGTGACCATAGGTGTGGAGCATCGATTTCCCATGTTGGTAATGACCAGGTCTAGGATATTAGAGCCCCTGGTGGGATTATGGATTAGCTGACCAGGGCATTGGAATTTATGAATTCCAAGAACCGTTGGGCAAAGGTGTTTGTACATGATTAGTTTTCCCAGTTAATGGCAGGTTAGTTGAATCACCCAGTATTAGCATGTTTGGTTGTATATTAATATTTTCCAGTATGTTTAGAAAGGTGTAGTGAGAATCTTGGGGCATGGTGGGTGATCTGTAGCAAGATACAATTTGGATTGCAGTCTTACCTAGTGTTAGTTGCACCTGGAGAATTTCAGCCACATTATATTGGGCAAATAACCTGGTGGTGTGAATATCCTTAGTGAATATGGACACCCTTCCACCTTTAGTGTTTTGATCCTGGTTTGGTGGCCGAAAAGTGGGGTAAGAGTTGTAGCCTGGTATTGCATGGGTGCTCTCTGGAGCCTTGAACCAGGTCTCAGTTACTGCACAGATATCAATGTTCTCCATTTTTAGGAGTGCCTCGAGAGAGTGCATTATGAGGTTTAGACTTTTAGCATTGGGTAGCATTACCTTCAGATTTTGCATGCTTGTACCTGTTACGGTGGTGGTTTTGTTATTTGGACTTTGCCTAAAAAAGGCACAATAGGGGTGGCAAGTGTGTTTTGTGATGTGGTCAATGTTTTGAAGGTCATTAATAGTCTAATTTGGCTATCTACCAAGACACACACACACACATACATATATATATATATATATATATATATATATATATATATATATATTTGTGTACGGGTCTACTTCAGAAGACTGACAAACCAAAAAACTGACTCCCAGAATACAAACAGACCAAAAGGCTGAATCCCAAGATACTGAAAACTCAAATGACTGAAGGACGGAATTTGCCCCTTCTCCACTGTTGTGCGATCTTTGAGTTAGCATACATAATTAGTAGGGGGTGTGTGGGCTGCAGCCCCCTTCATGACAGGTGCAGGGGGGGGGCTTGCCCCCGGCATTGGATATGTTTTCAGTATTTTGTGATTCAGTCTTTTGGTCTTTCAGTCTTCTGAATTAGACCTATATATATATATGGGTCGCTATCAGAAGCTCAAGTTTTCAGAAACTCGAAATTGATATTGTCAAGGTGATAAGATCAAGTTTCTGACATTTTACATTGTTCTGCAGATTCTGAAGGATATGAAGTCTGAAACTGAAGTGTTTGTCACTATTTATTGACTACAATCCTTACACATTTGCAAGAAAGCTGAACTGGCCTTTTACAGCTATGTATGTAGCCTAAAAGGAAGGACCCATGCAAGTGCAGAACTAGTGACCAATAGTATCACACACACTAACCCCATAGAGATAGCAAACCTGCTAGTAGATAGGTTTAGTGAAAATTTCACCCCCACTATCCCATCCAAATCTATCACAAACCTTACCCCAACCCCCCAGGTCATGAGTCTTTTCCAAGGCAAAAAACACAGTCTGTATGGGACCAGATGGTATCCCAGGCTGTCTTCTTAACAGGCTAAAACATGAACTAGCATCACCGTTAAGTACCCATTTCAATCATAGTCTTATCACAGTCTTTGTTCCTGAGGAATAGTGAACAGCAACAGTTACTCCACTCCACAAAGGTGGCCTAGCAGCAGACCCAGGAAATTACAGACCCATTAGCCTGACCAGCATCAGCTGTAAGACTATGGAATGTATCTTTATGGACTTCATAAATAAAGACGTAGGCAGCCTCCAAACCCTGGATCCTACCCAATTCGGCTTTGTCAAGCGCAGATCCTGCAAGTTAAATCTTGTTGATTTTTTTTAAAATATAACCAGGGCCATTGATGAGGGCAAATCTGTGCAGTCAGTATACCTCAACTTGGCAAAGACTTTCAACACAATCCCACACTCAGTCATTACTGATAAATTTAGCAAACTGAATATAAACCCCTTCATTGTAAGATGTGTTGTTAACTGGCACACAAACATGGACATACACTGTCAAAGTTGGCAATTCCAAATCAACCAGCAGACCTCTTACCAGTGGGGTGTCACAGGGGTCAGTGCTGGGCCCCCTACCATTTAATATATACATCTAAGAAGTTCAGGTCAAAACTAAGGGGTTGTGGCTGACCAAGCTTGCAGATGGCTGCAAACCGGATGCAATTATTGAATCTCTATATGATGTAATTTGATGTCATTATACTCCAGGAGTGTCTTATGCAGACCAACAACTGGTGTCTTAGTCATGATCTCAAACTGAAAGCAAAGAAATGCATCATCATTCCCTTTGGCACAAACAATGTCCATTTACACTATCAAATACATGACAATACCCTAAGTACCCACAAAGTGATAAGGGACTTGGGTTCACAAGTTGACCCCAACCTTAACTTCGACCACCATGTGTCTACTGTAGTAAGGAAGGCTTTCTACATAGCACACTTGATTAGTAAAGGCATTGCCTCAAGAGCAAAAGAGGTTATCACCCCTGCATACTCAGCACTAATCTGGCCCATAACTGAGTATAACGACCCATTTGGCATGTTCCTTATAAAGCACCTGCAGCAATTGGTGAGACCTCAGAAGTTTTTAACAAAGAAGATCGAGGGACTCCAGCACATGAGATACACAGCAGACTAAAGTCCCTTTCACTTTACTCTGTATCATATAGAATTCCTAGAGGAGACTTATGCCTGGCTTACAGAGCAATGTCAGACCCAAACCTAATGAACTTGCTGCATATCTGTAAATCAAATGGGAATAGGGTCACCTATTCCAGGGAGATAAATATGGCCTGCAACTTAAATAGTACATGCTGGAAGGATAGATTTATCGCCCAGTGATGGCAGTGTCTTTGGAATAGGCTACCTATTCATGTGAAACAGAGCACCTCTATGACACTGTTCAAAAGCAACCTGGATGTGTGGATGGGGCACCATAAATTCTTACCAGGAATAGCACCCACAGCCCTCCTGGACATGGAAAGTCATTACTAAATATAATCTTGGGTATTAATTAACATTTCTATGGCATTACATCGGGATGAAATGGCTAGGCTTGAAATGCCCTCCAGATCGATAGCCTAGTAATCTCCTATGATCCTAAATATTATGAACAACACATCAAAATAAGACAAAATCAGGGATGTTCTGCGTAATTATGGATAGTTTCAACTTGTGTCACACAAACAGTATCCAAAGTTTATTTCATACAAATGCACACTAGTCCTGTAAAGCCAGACTGAGCAAATAAGAAGAGGAAAAGTTGCTTTCATCCTCAGCTAACTCCCATCTTCTCATTTAGTGACTGCAATCCTCAATGATTTGCCAAAAAATTCAAATTTTATCTGAAGCAGACCAAATAAGAATATGGCAAAGTCAGGGAAATTCTGTAGAATAAAGAATTGTAATCTGATTTTACACAAACAGTACCCAAAGAGTAAATATTTTAGGTTATATCATACAAATGCACACTAATTTCTATAAACTCCTTTTTGTACTTAGCAAACAATTTGGAAAGTTGCTTTCATCCATAGCCATTCCCTTCACTCAGTGACTGCAATCCTAAAATGATTTTAAAGAAAACCAGAAATTTTATTAGGTTTAGACCATAATATGAGGCACTGTCAGGGGACTTTCTAAAAAGAAAGGAACAGTTTAAATTTGGTTTGACACAAACAACACCAGAGGGTAAATATCCCAAATTAGTTTATACAAATGCATGTTAGTCCTGTAAAGTTAGCAGTAAGCTGTGAGTCAACAAGAGACTAAGTTGCAGACCAAAATATTTCGCCAAAACAAGGACATCTTGTAAAATCAGAGATGGTTCCAATTTTGTTTCACAGAGGGAGTATCCAGAAAATAAATATTCCAATTTATTTCACAATAAAAGCACAAATGCCCTTAATGCCAGACTTTAAATCTGTACATGAAGATGGCAGGTTGCTTTCATCCACAACATAGCTAGCCACCCATGTGGTTGCCTGACAGCACATCAAAAAAGTAAATATTCTAGTTTAATTCACACAAAGACCCAAATAATCATTTATGTCAGCCTTTGGACTGAACCAATGAAGAGGGCAAGTTTCCTTTATACAAAGCACAGTTTTTTTTCCTTTTATCTGGTTATGAGCTAGCCTATTTAAAAAGGAGGAATCCCACACTTTAACAAATAAAAAAGAGAAGTTACTCTCATTGACAGCACAGCTAGCCCCCCACATACCTGGATGGCTGCCAACATGTTCAAAAGTAAATATTTCAGCTTATTTTGCACACATCCACACCAGCCCTTATTGCCAGACTTTAAACTAAGTAAATGAAGTGGGCAAGTAGCTGTCATGCAAGTAGCTGCCATCCTCAGCACATCTAGACCTCCCCAGTCTTACTGATTGTCAACATATTCAAAAACATATTCCAGTTTATATCACACAAATCCACTCCAAGCCTTAATGTTAGATTTTAAACTGAGCAAATGAAGGGGAAAGTTGCTTTCATTCACAGCACAGCTAGCCCCCCCTTCCCTATATAGCTGAGTGTGAGCACATTAAAAAATTAATATTCCAGTTTATTTTATACAAAGCAACACCAGGCCTTAATGTCAGACTTTAAACTTTGCAAATAAAGAGGGCATGTTTGTTTTACCACAGCACAGCTAACATCCTCTTGTCGGGTTGATTGTCAATGTGTTAAAAAAAGGGATTAAATAATGCAGTTTATTTCATTCAAACCTAACCAACCCTTAATGCCAGACTTTAAACTTTACACATAAAAAGGATGACGTGCTTTCATCCAGATTGCAAATAGCCCCTCTTATGTGATTGACTTCCAGGATTTAAAAAAGACAGTAAATAATCCTGTTTATTTCAGAAAAATCCACACCAGCTCTTAATGCCAGTGTTTAGACTGAGAAAATGAAGAGGTCAAGTTTCTTTCATCCACAGCAGAGCTAGTCCCCTCTTATCTTAGAAAACTTACTTTGTGTTACCATGATGGCATGTCTTGGGCTCCTGTATTTCAAACCAACAATCTACAACTGCATCATTTTCACCAGCCCTTCTGGCAATGCATAAATATCAGGCACTGCATGCACATAGAGGTAAATACTCAAGGTATCTCTCATTTAGCACCTTTTTATGTAGAAAGGGCCAATGAATGGCAATCAATTATGTTCAGCACATATGCTTGCTAAAGAGAGTTAGCAGTGCTGAACATAATAACAAACGTTTTAAAATAAATTCTTTTTTTGGCTCGCCATGGGCCCCAGGTGAGCACCCTAATTGCCCATATGGTAATCTATAGGAGATGCATACATTGTGCCATTTCATCATCATTCCTGCTATTACCCAGAATTCTATCAGTGCACTAACCTTAACTTTCTTTCCACGCATCTCTTAACAGCACCATAGTCTTCCACTAGTTTACACTTCTAGCCATCTATTGTTACCCCATCAAAATCTACCCAGTCTGCTCTTCATAATGAGCTAGCAGTCTAAGACATTCATTCCTCAACCCTTTCTGTCATTGCTTATTATTATTATTATTATTATTATTATTATTATTATTACTATTATTATTATTGTTATCATTATTATTAATAACATTTTTTCACTTATGCATATTAAATTAGCAGGTGTCTGTTTGATTCATTACTTATAGCTAACAGAAAATTCTTACCTTTTCTCAGACTCATTCCTCCTCACCCTGTTAATCTGAATCATTTTCTGCAAATAGCATGATTTTGTATTTTAAGGCACCAATTCCACTTGTTGCAGATTTGGATGATCTTTTTTTTTTAAACAAGAAACATTTTTATTGAATTATCACTTATCACACAAGCAATCATGCATTTATATAAATGAAAACAAGACATATCGACATATTTTTAGTTGCAAATATTATACATCACTTATGATCTATCCAGTCATTGTTAGTTAAACATTACAAAGCTCATTCAGTTCCTGCCTTCCCTTAAACCTCATTAATCCTCCAAACCACTGCTCTGCGTATATTGTTCCCACAGTTTCCATTTTCTTTATGTAATTTCTTCCTACCCTTTGCTAAAAATCCCATTTCCAGTTCTTCAATCTCTGTTAGTATATTAATTTCTAGTACAGCTGGCTTAGAATTTGACTTCTGTTTTCTAGTAATTCCTTTATGCAGCCACCAGAATTAAACTCAGCAAGGCCTTACTGTGTCTAGGCAATTATGATTCTGTATCATAGCTCAAAAAATAATTTCCTTAGTTACAACGATTTTCTCACCCAGTATTTCTGTAAGAGTAGTCTGCAGGAAATTTTTAAAGTCTGCCAACTCATTATACTCCCCAAAAATATGTTCCAAATTGCCTCTTTTTTCCCCATTATACCTCCAACATTTACAATCTACCTGAAGAAAAATTCTTTGGAGTCTGCTAGGGGTATAAAATACCTATGAAAATACTTCCATGCAAAGATCCTAAATCTTCTAGACTTTGTTGCATATGTGGGAGCCATACATATAAATCCCATTGTTTCTTTGTGAATTGCTTATCCAGTCTCTCATCCCAATCCCTTCTAACCTCCTCTAATTGATTCAAGCAGCTTCTGTTCTAGATTCAACTAAAAAATCTACCAGTTCTGGTCTTTCACTTAGGATCCCCATATTTCTCTTCCTTTTTTGCCTATACTCTGATATCAATCTTTGATAGGGAAGGCAGTCTCTAGCTTGCAGTCCAAATTAATTATTGGCTTCTTCCCATTCTATTACCTTTCCCTGTCTAAGTATTTGCTCCCAATACAGTGGATACTTTGTCCGTTTTCTCCAGTAAATTCCTGCCCCCTCTTGCCTATTCTCTGTAGCCTTAATTACAGTCATCACCATCCCTGTGTTGGCTTAATTCTTATTATACTTTTTTTCTATTTTATGAATATAATAATATTCTGCATGATTATTCTCCTTAAGGATCTGCATCAAAAATCCTTGTCTCTCCTCGTTTCTTGCACTCCCCCCTTGCTTCATCATCATCCCTTTCCACACTAAATTATAGCTTTCTGCTTGTGTTATGTATAGGAGCCTTAACTGTGTAGTTGCGAAATACCTCTTCAAATCAGATAATACCAAACCAACTTGTTATATTGGAAGGATCAGCTTATGCCACTTGATTCTTGCCTTTTTCCCCTCAAAGATAAATTTGTTTGACTCCTTACTAATTGCTATCCACACATTCTCCACTGATTTATAAACATATGCCTGACTGTGTATAAAACTAAATAGACTAAAACATTTTTCACTGCTTGTATCTTGCTATCCATATCCATAAAACAGTACTTCCAATTCCTATGTTTTTGCATTGTCTTTTGTTTAGTCTCTTCCCACATATCCTTAGCTACCAAACAAAAGCCTTTTTAATCCTTATTACTAACTGCTTACTTTTATCATGTCCGCACAAATATAGGTATTGTTGAATCTATTTGTGTGTGAGTACATATTTTACAGCTATTGCCTTTGTTTTATCTTCACTAATTTTGTATTGCAAAAGACTTGACACTGTCTCAGAATGTTCCACAACATTGAAATATCCTTTTCTGTTTTTATAAGATATAAATAGTATCTGCAATAAAAGCCAAATATTCTTGACTACCATACCAATTATAACCTTGCATGTTCTTTATTTTCTTTGCCAGTGGTCCTAAATATAACACAAATAACAAAGGGCAAAGAGGATACCCCTGTCTGGTTCCTCTGCTCAAACAGAACTTTTCAGAGAGGACTCCCCCACACTTTAATTTTCATCTCCAATCCCTCATGCATCCTCCTAATTAACCTTATAATTTTATCAGGTAATGCAAATGCTTCTATTGCCCTACTCAAAAAAATCCCAGCTTACTTTGTCAAATGCTTTCTCTGCACCAACAGCAGTGGTATTTTCTTACATTCTGTTTCCCTCTGGATCATAATTATTCTACTAATGTCAAATGTTTGCTTCCCCTCCGCAAAACCACATAGTTCCATATCTATCAATTTTGGTATCACCTTTGCCATTCTTTTAGCCATTATAGACATAAACAATTTATAACCATGGTATAGAATTGGAATAGGCCTATATGAAGCTGGATTAGATGAGTCTTTCCCATCTTTAGGTATTACAGCCACCACAGCTTTTTTTCAGGATGCTGGTGCCTCCGCCCCTTTTAAAGTGCTGTTAAATAAAACCTTCCAGATCTTTATCATTTTCTTCCCACCTAACATGCAAACTTCCACAGGAATACCATCTATTCCTGGGGACTTACTAGTTATACATAACCATTTTTTATCTCATCTCCTCCTATCCTGTTAGTAATTGAGCTTCATTTATCTCTAACCTTGGCATATTTAATTATTCCATAAACATTTCCATTTACAATTTTTCTTGATTTCCACATTTCTCTGCTTTGTATAGATTTTCACACAATTTCCAAAATATTTCTAATACCTCTACAGGGTCCCTGGTTATTTTCCCTGTAATAGGCTCCCTAAGCTTGACAACAACCCTTTCTACTTTTTGTTGTCTGAGCCTTTGTGTTAAATGTTTTGTGCTTTGGAGTTATTATCAAAAAACAGTTAACAGAAATCTTTCTAAACTCATGCATATTATCAAGGCTGTCCCTTATTTTCTCTTTAGCACTTTGCAATTGTGCCTCTTCTTGTTCTAAGAGATTCCCCCTATTCTGCAATACTTTAACTTTTGTCAGTCTCTCTAAATAATTTTTGCTACTTCCTAACCATATCTCTTTTTCTTTTATTTCTACCTATTTTTAAACTCTACTTTAATTTTATCCCACTCCCTAACTATACTTTCAGAATAATTTTCTATCTTCTCTAATAATTCCCAAATAATTTCCACTACCCATTCTTTAAATTTCTCTCTTTTTCACAGATAGGTGGGGAAGTCCCAGTGTCTAATTTTCATTTCATTACCCTGCATTTTTATTTCAGTTACTAAAGGTGCATGATCTGGAATAGTCATTGGATATGTATCAAGACTTTCAATTAAGTGCACATGTTCCTGTGAAATATAATTTCTGTCTAGTCTAGCCCAGTTTTTGTACCTTGGGGAATAAAAAATGAATTCAGTCCAAACTTCTTCTACTGGATTCACATATTCCAAACCAAATATTTTCATACATTTCTTTAAAAATGCATCCTCTTTTGTTTTATTTTTCCTTCTAGGATCCCCCAGGTACATTCTCACTGTTGCAAATCAAATTTTAATCCCACCTATAAGCAATATTCCATGCTGAAAACTGATTACTTTTTCGAGAATTTTTTAAGCTCCGTTGTAGCTATTTTAGGTGGCATATAAATACATACCAGTGTTATCCTCCTACCTTGCCAGTAGCCCCTCCCTTATTACTACAAATATACAATTATTATCTTTTCCCCCTCTACTATCACTATTGGAGCTCCACCCACAATTGATATAAGTACAACCCTTTTTCTAGAGTTGAATTATTTTATGCTAATATTGCTTGTAATTCTAGAATATCAGTCTTTAGTGCATCCAAATATGTCTTCCATATGCCATGTTTTGCCAGATGCTAAGTTAAGGCATCTAAGTATACTTAGCTTATACCTTTTTCCAAGCTGATAAAATTGGGGAAGACAGTGAATATAGCACAGCACAGGACTTTGCACACTCATTACAAGAGAAACCTGCAGCCAGTAATGTATGAAAGGAAAGTAAAGGGAAAAAAATTCTGAGTGCTTGGACCCACTGTCCCTCAGTAGATATGAAAACAAAATGTTCTGGACTGGAGTTCATGAGGTTTCCTAGAGGGAGATATCAAAGTGTAAAGAATATATCTAGAGGATCACAGTGTGAAACTGTTTCAGGTGAAGCAAGATTATCACTGCTTTTCTTTGAACAAATGAGCTGTCTGTGCTACAATTACTGTGGAGAAAAGGGATCACTTGCGAAAGCATGTTTTAGTATGAAAGCTTGTGTGTTTGTAATAAAGCTATGTATTTATTGGAAGCCTTGGATCCAAGGGTCTTTGATGTGTACCTTGGTCCTGGACTTCTGTGGCTCAGGAATAACTTATCTGAGCTGTCAAGTTTAGTACAAGAGAATCCTCCAAAGTATCCATTGGTGTACATGTAGTGAGTGAGAGTGTGTGTGTGTGTGTGTGTGTGTGTGTGTGTGTGTGTGTGTGTGTGTGTGTGTGTGTGTGTCTGTGTGTGTCAAAAGATTTGTGTCTTCTTCAGGAGTACTTTCCATCCTTGATTACAGTGAGTGCATAAATACACTTAGGCTGTCTGGTGACCCATATCTGGATAAGACAATTAATGAGAGAATGAATGAATAAAAATTACATTAAGGAAGACATATATGAGCTTTCTTTGCAGCTTATTGTTCCCGGCTCAGAAGTGGTTTGAGACTGAATGACAACCTTTTTTATTTGATGGAGTGATCATCAATAGTGGACCATATTGTCCCCATCACCCCCTCTTAATTCTCAAGTGGTGAGTACAGCCTCTTTCAAAAGGCTCAGACCTGTTATAAGGAGGTCCATATAGGTTCATAGGTAGGTACTAGGCTATCGGCCCTAGGATCTATACAAGCCCAGCCAAAAAGG